>NC_134553.1:44022116-44329925 GCF_025594145.1 Primulina tabacum | reverse complement strand
AAGGAGGGAAAAGGTAGTTTGGCAGATTTAAATCATCCATTTGAAAATTGCATAACTGTATTAAATATCATCCGATAAAAATTGATGGTGGTACTACCAGTACCAATCATGTAGAGAAGAATGGTTTGTGGTTTAGTAACCACCACACTGTTGGTTAAGGGAGTCCAATTTCTGATTGAAGTCTTATGCAAAACAGAATAAAATGAAGTTGAGTTTGCAGAAATATCCTTTTGGGATGATTTAGAAACACCTTGATTAGTCCGCTAGTGACAACATCAGCAATAACATTGAAATCAGGTGTAACTCCGTCTACTTCATCTCTAGTAGGGGTTTTGTAAAAGGCATTCATCACTCCGGGATTAAAACTGAAAATCATGTCATGGACAAACACTCTGCCAAACTTCACTGATCCTTCATTCCCAACACTGAATAGGATATTGCAATAAAATTCCAGAATAGATCTTCTAACATAGGGAGTCGCAGAGCTTACTGATAGTGCAAGAATTGCACTTAATTTATATGATAATCCATTTGAATTATGTTATTTTCGGACAGAATTATACTTGGTATTTGCTGTTTTTTTATCGTGTAGGAGATAAACCATTATTGGATGGTTGATGACAATTAGAGGTGTTTTTGAGCGTGAAATGTTGGTGGACAAGAGTCGTAGCACCAAGGATCAATCACTGCAGCGCTAAGGCCTCAAGTAGGGAAAGAAGCGCCCACATTGCAGTGCCGCAGCACCAGGATATTCGAATCACAAGCGCCGCAGCCCCACAGCAACTACACTGCCGAATAACAGGCGCTGCAGTGCCACACCATCAGTGCCGCGGCACTAGCCTTCGACCCAGCGAGCGCCTAGCAGCTGGGCAGTGCCGCTAGTGACGGCGAGAATCAAACAAATGGGGTTCAAACTACAGCCCGTACGAGAGATAAAAGAAGGAATAGGGTTGCAGATGGGAGGCAACCGTTTTTGGAGAGATTTGACAGGGGAGAACAAGAGCACGCACTCTGGACCGCAAGGATTGATCACGAAGACGAAGAACGACGAATCTGGGAACAGAGACGCCGCTTCTGATTTGTCATCTAAATCTTTAGCCTTTTTATGTTTCGTGTTGAGATGTCTAGGCTATCGAACACGCGTTGTTTTTGTTTAGATTTCATTATGAACTAACTTTTCCATTCTAGAGGGTGACGTAGCTTTGTTGATACGATAATTTTGATTCGGTTGTTTATTTGATTGAATACCTTTTGGTTTAATTGTTTTTCTTTGTTTTTATTCGACTTCAAGTTACTGACCATAAATTGTTTGTTGTCTGATTAATTCTATAACTCGGGAGAGGGACTAGGATTATAGATCATTAGAGACACATCGTTGTATGTTTGTATTGTTCGGAAGGCGTATAACTTTAGCGAGGCCTATGTAAGAACATCGGTTGTATATATCATTTAAACTTAGATTTTTATTAGGAATATTTAAATCAAAGTTTGAATGATACATTTTATTAGTCACTTAGGAAAGATGGAATAAAATAATTAAGTGTTATTGGCCATTAAATAATTGAAATTCATGAATATAAACGCGAGCGGGAATAATTATTGTGGAAACTTATGAAATCACTCCTTTAGATATTTTATCTCATTGATATTTTCTCGATTCGGTGATTAGATTAATATTTATTTGCAATTAGTTTATTTTCAGTAAACCAAACCTTTTATTGATTATTATGAATAAAGTCATGACTATTTTAATTACAAGCACTGATATACTTATACATACACACTCTCATGGGAACGAGACTTTATTCTCATATATTATAACTTGAAAATCGTGCGCTTGAGCGGAAAATACGCAACATTTACACTAGCTAACATTCCTTGTTTTTTGAAGAAAACATTCAGATTCTGTTGTCCATAGGCCTCCACATTAATATTTTTTTCTTCAATAAATTCCCTATCGATGTATGGTGACCACAAAGCTAAATCAGGTTCAGAGTAAAATTTTGTGGAGAAGGACTTGCTCTCATCATAGTCCACAGAGTCAATGTTTTCGGTGTTGACAACATCAGCCTCAACATCGACAGCAACATCATCAACATCATCAATAAAGTCAGTTTCATTGCCATCATTACCTTCTGAGTCATCATCATCAGTATGTTCCTCAGATTTAGAAGAAGAACTATCAAAAGAGTCTGGGCTATTGTCATCAAATTCTTGTAGCATCTCCTCATCGGGCTCGTCATTATCAATGCTTTTATTTCCATCTTTTTCTTCTTTTAAGTGAGCAAAAAACTCAGCCAATGATTGTTCATCTTTAGTAAAATCAACAGGATCACTCGGTCCTGGAACATCCTTTGGTTCTTCTTCAGAAGACGATTGGACACTAATAGTAGACGATGTAGTGTTCTTCAGAGCAACAGTAGGTTTTGGTCTTGCAACCAACTCAAAATCCTCATCATCAAAGTCATCTCCAGATAAGAAATCAGAGTCCGAAAAATTCGCAGTGGAGAAGGATGCTCGAAACTTCTTGCATTGAACAAAATCAGGGTCATACCTCGCCTGGCGCTTTGATCGTCTTGGCTGCGGAGGAATGGGGAAGACACGATTCAGCTCTTCAAAATCCGACAGATTGTCAACATCTATTACATTATCCGACTCACCATGAGTTGTTGTTTTTATATGATAATTATAAATTATTTTTAATATTTTGTTATTTCTTCTATAACGTTTAATTTATTAATTTTATATTAATTTTTTTTATTTATTATTGTCAAAATTTTATTAAATATCTATAGTTTACTCGAAATAATTCAAAATTGAGAAAATACAATTATAAGTGGTAATATGATATTTCGGTAGGGTGTGAATATCCAATCCTCTGGCGGATATGAGAATGGATGAAATTCAATACTCGATGGGATGGGAATGGAGGATATGGAATCATACTCAAACGCGACTCATTGTCATATCTAATATAATTAATTAAATCGTCTCATTCAAATGTAACGTGAAATAACTTATATATATTATGTGTAGATTTTGTCAAAATATTTATTTCAAGTGTCTCGATTTGTTAGCATCTCTTGGTTATCCAATTCTCAAAAAGGGATTCTTGGAAGCCCTCGAGATTTCTATATAAATAGTCCCATGCACTCCCCGTTATCCTCACCCCAAAACCAAGTCTTATATCAGCAACAAACATATCACCCACACACAAGATTCTCCTAATCTCAATGGAGGGTGTACGCAAGATGGTAGCCGAAAAACCAGTGGTGATCTTCAGCAAGAGCTCGTGTTGCATGAGCCACACTATCTGGACGCTCTTTCGCGATTTTGGAGTCAACCCTATGGTTCACGAGCTAGATGAGATCCCAATGGGTACGGAAATCGAGCAAGCGCTGTCTAAGCTCGGTTGCAACCCCACCGTGCCAGCAGTGTTCATCGGTGGCGAACTTGTGGGAGGAGCGAATGAGGTCATGAGTCTCCACCTGAAGAGAACCCTAAAGCCCATGCTAAAAAATGCTGGCGCTTTGTGGGTCTAACTCGATCCCAATCGAATCCGGCCATGAATATAATGATGCATTATCATGCATGTATAATAATACATTGTAAGATTAGTTATTAGGGAGAGTGAGTGAGCAGATTTTATATGTATGTTTCCTAACAGCACTAACTAAATAGTGTGTGTAATATATGCATGGCAGCTTATAATTATGTACTTTTTAACTAGCAATAAATCTTTGATTTTTGAACTAAATAAATGTCGATTTCTATATATCCCGACACAAGATTATCAAAATCTTCCGTTCATTAATATATATATATCAAAACCGGCCCGTTTTTGTCGAAATATAGCGAAATCGGGGCCGGGGTTTTCGTGTTTATATTAATCCACGCTGGTTATCATACTGGCTACAAGTGATATGGGCGTGCTGATTGCTGTGATCATATAGAGCGGAAATCGAAATCGAACTAGGAATTTATATATTTGAATTTTCTTGACCTTAATTATCCACGTAATTCTAAAATTTTGTAAACTAAAAATGAAGTGAGATTGATATCGGTAAGAGTTGCGAAATGTTTGTGAAGAATGATTATCAACTCAAAGTGAAGTACAATTTGGTGAAAACGTGCTAACTAGAAGCCTAACCTTACGAATATTCGGAGCATTCAAGTGCGACATCTGTAAACGTCGTTGTAGATTGTACCAAATGCATCATAATTTGTACTTTTTTATCTACAAGAGAATCTAACCGCGCACCATCCAATAAAGTTTATTCAACCACATCCATTTGATATTTGCGAATATCTATTTCAAAAATAAACAAATAAACCGCTTAATGAATGATAATACTTGAAAAGTCAAGGTTTTCTACAAACTGTTCATGTGTTGTAATTTATATAAAAAAAAATTGAAGGGAAAAGAAGCATTCAGTCAATTCATACTCCACAACATGAACTGCATAACTTGTATAAAACAGGCAGTATTGAGTTACCCTGTAATTCTTGGTTTATCATTGCTTTCCACAAGAAAACCTCATGCAAAAAGAAGAGGTGGAACAAGAGTTATATCCCTGTGGAGAAGTGATGCAATGCAAATAACTAAGTAGGAAGTGGCACGGTTTCTTGTTATTCAAAAAGGCTAGTGAAAAGGCTATGGTTCTGGAAGATCTCTCGGGACTCGGGGGGCTGTATAGATTTATTCGAAATGAAAATGGTGGCCATATGATTATATCGAGAACAAAGATGATGGCATCTTGCAGAAAATATGTGCGAAAAAACTATGTTTGCTTTCAAAGGGGAGCAATAAATAATATGATGAGTTGATAATTATTTTCAGCTCGAGATGTGAACCTTGCTCCCTTGACTTGGGTTATTGCCACACAGAACACCAGATTGGGGAAGGAGGCCACTCTTAGAGAATATTGAACCAACTGAAGAACTTGAACTGTTTGCCGAAGACATCTGCATAGGGAACACATCTTTGTTTGAACCAGAAAGAATTTCGGGCCTTAGGTCTGATGAGGATGATGACGGAGCCAAAGTTGCGTTTGTAGATCCCATTGGGTAAGGCCCAACAGGCATATCAGTCAGAGATGATGTCGATGGACTGTAACTCAAAATGCTCATTGGGTGGTCGAATTTGCACGATGGACCAAATTTGCATACTCCATTTTGGGCGTAATGAGAGCAGACTGATTTGCCCTGAATTCAAAACGAGAGATTATGAAACAGAAGAGCATATGAACAAGGGTCCCCAGAAAAGGTATACAAATAGCATTTTGGGAGTGTACACAATGATAAAGATTGAGTGTTCGTAATGAGGAAAAATTGAACACGAGTTAAATTCTTACTGGGCGTAAAGGCAGACCCATCAGACTAAGCACGAAATCCGTTTTTGGTGCATTCCATTCTGGTGGATGGTGATACTTACATGTAGATCCAAATTTACAATTCCCAGTCCTTACATAGTACCGACATTCTGGTTGGCCAGGTCTTTCTGGAAAGGCCTTTTCCTCCAGACTGCTGCTCAAGAGGCCAGCAGAAGTTACAGAAAGATATGGTCCTGCATATGCAGTTGCTGAAGGAGATAACTGTGCTATACCATACACTGGGCCTGCAGCACCAGTGGGTTGACTACTTGGCGAGGCCACAGGACTAACTGATGCCTATACCATGTATTTGTGCATGTTAATGTAAAGTAGAAGTATCAAAACATTCTTCAGATTAAACAAGAAGCTTCAGCTACACCTACCGGATAGGGGGTCCAACCAGGAACAGGAACAACTCCTGGGGGCAGGAGCAAGGGACCATAATTCCCAGGAACATAAGGACCCGAAAGCACAGTTGGTCTGGGAACGGGCCAGTTGCTGGATACTACCCCATATTCTTGAGAAGATTGAACAGGAGACTGCACAGTTGGGTAAACAGCAGGTAAGGGCATGGCTGCCGAGGCAGCCAAAGCCCCAGGGACAGGGGGGACTTGAGATGAAAAATGTATCCCAGATGGCTGGGGATGATCAAATTTACAAGTGACGCCGAACTTGCATTGCCCTGTTTTAACATAATACGAGCATTCCTTTTCGCCCTGCAACAGGGACAACATGAGACAGCTCGATTGATTAAGAATGATATGTAAAATGTAACTATAAAAAAATGGGGTAAAATAGTAACAATACCAAAATGTTCAGAGTGGCATACCGGTCTCAAGGGATATCCAAAAAAATTCAGAGTCAATGGGACTGGCGATTCAAGTCCATGCTTTGGATGATCATACTTGCAGAAAGCACCAAATTTGCACATTCCAGTCCGCGTGTAGTACTACAAAATTGATGCAAACAGTGTAGTAGTTATCATTACACAAATCAAATTACTGTGTACATAAGAGGGAGGATTGGTGCTCAACAGAAAGGAAAGCAGATTACATAATGAAAAGGATAAAATTATATAACAGTTACATTGATGACAGAATAGCATGTTGTAATGAAGCAAGTGCTGAATTCTATCTGCAGCACATAATCTTTAAAGGACGTGACCTGATGACTATAAAGGCCACTTCAGACTTCAGAGCAAATATTGGCAATCATGAAACTTACATTCAAAATAGCATGATCTTATTAAATTGTTAAATAGAATTAGCTCTTTTTCTTGGTTGTTTATAAAATCAGTGTCATAGACAACAACATAAAAACATTTAGATGGATAAAACAGCGTGACACATTTCTCTGCAGAAATTATTGAGAAAAACATAGTCAATCTGAAAGATATAAACCTAGGATGGTGACAGATGAAATATGAGGGAAAAAACAATCAAATCTTTAACTGGTATAGCTGATTCAAATTAGTACGGAACTGAACCTTGGAAAATTACATTCATGATGACCTCCTTACAGGAACAGAAGTCATTCGATGTTCCAGTTTCAACTAACTAAGAAATTAATCTTTTATTCCACAAACAATCGAAAAAACAAAGAGAGAATGAATAAATTGTCATCAACACAAAATTTGGTTGTTTAAAAAGGAAAAGTTGAAATTCCATGACAGAATCCCCCGTGTGTATGTTGTAGATTCTGACATTTAACACAGCAATTAAATCTTCATATACAGGAGACAAAAATTAACAAAATTAATATTGGAAAATCAGAAAACAACAGAAATCAGCTTATTATTTTCAAACATAAGCCAAATGAAACAAAGGGAAATAATACACACAGCAAGCAGACGAAGCACCATCGATCAATGAGGAAAAGCTTAGCCTCCCAAATAGATGAGGCAATTCACAAGTTACTTAGGGGACATGTCTGAAAAATGCATCTTTTGCCAACACCAAGTATTCCAGCATGAGTCAAAACTGTAGAGTCCTTAAAAAATGCAGTAACAAGAAGTAGTTGGTTATATAACAGTAAGGGTCATCAGGAAATAGATTTTCCCAATTTTGTGGACTTAAACAACGATAAGAACTTGCCAAAATGAAAACAGCCTTTCAGTTACCCATTTTACATGCAAGGAAAAGGACGAATGCATAACAAACAAACAGAGACTCGCTCTCCTAGAACCAACAAGAAGACAAATTAATAACTAAGAAGCACCATAAAAAATGGATGTTTATGCAGCGTAAAACAAGCAACGAAAAACTGAAGTTCAAAAGGTGATATGGAACGCTTAGAGTTATGAATGTATACATCATAGCAATCTATATATCGTGCCAAATTATTCTTGAAAGAATTTGGCATGTCAATTTTATACCAAAAAAAGATTAAACAGTTTGTTCATATGAATGTTTACAAAAATTCTAAAGCCAAAGAAAAACACAATCACATATATACCTGACAGACAGGTTGCCCAACACGTTCGGGGAATTCCCGTCCTCCAGCACCCAAAGTTCCCACTGCCTACGGTTAGTAAAGCAGCAATATTTTTATCAGTTAACAGATCATCTAAAACGTAAATTTTTTACCAGTTTTTTCTTAGCATATATGATATGATCATAAATATAAACTTCGTTAAAACAAGAAAGGCTCCACCTTTGCCCAAAATCATATCAAATTTATATTCCAATGATTATCCACAGTAAATGTGCACCAGATTATTGTCATCGTGGAACTGTAAATGTCTCTTTTCCAATTTATTCCACTTCTATCAAATCGATGGAGCATAAACTCCAACAAAAACAATAAAGACTTGATATTTAACTCAAATTGAAATAAAATATTTACAGAGCCCGTCAAATTCATGATCATCCAAAAGCTGACATATTTCCCGGTCTATTTCATCAAATCAAGAACAAAAAACATAAAGCCTCGATTTTTACCGAAACCATATTATAAAAAAAAACATGACAAAGTCCCGCCTTTTCTACAAAGATCATAAAAATATGTGCATTGAAAAATCATAACAAATCACTAAACCAAGAAACCCCATTATTTTACCACGCTACGATCACGGGGATGATTAAACCTGCACCGATTGCCATATCCACAGAACCCAGTCCTCAAGTAATAGATACAAGCAGGCTCATCAGGCCTCTCGGGGTATGAATCGGACCCACCACCAAAACCTAATCGCCACACAGGTTCTGCATTCAGAAAAAAAAATCACATATCAACTCAATCAACATTACGAAAACTTCAAACCGAATCCAGAAAATCAGGCTCAAATTCAAGCAAACTGAAACTCGAATGCAACAGACCTTCAAGCCCGGTTTCGCCGCCCGGTCCTACCCATTCCTCCACGGGTACCCCCTCCATGGCTTGGATCACACTGTACCTCGCAATATATATGCACTCGCAGACACACCTGGCTCTATGATATTTACACTACACTGTACTATTAACACATAAATATATTACACAAAACCTGTGTAAAAACAAAAAGATATTTGCAGAGATACTGTATGTGCATAGGTACAAAACACAGAGTTGTGTGTGTGAGAGAGAGGAGGGGAGTTCTTGATGGAGATAGCTTGGCAGTTTGAGAGAGAGGTTTGTTTATTACCAACACTCGTCAATCTCTTTGTATTCATTCACACTCAATTGCGCGTGTCAGTGTTTGATATTTGTGTTATTGTGATGGTCTCTGTGGCGAATTTCTTGTCTAGATGGTGCATACAAAATTATTATTTTTTATTGTTATTATCGGGTAAAGTTGATTTGTGTCTCACAAGATACTTATTCTTTCATATTTAATTTGGAATATAAATGTTACTTTGCGATTTTGATTTTTATCGGAGCAAATATCTTGTAAATATATATATAAATATTTATGAGACAAAAAAAAATTAGTATAAAAATATTATTTTTTATATATTGGTCAAATTTAATATTATTTTACAAATTTGATATGTGTGATTGTCTCGTAAGAATTTTCGTATTTCTATCATACAAATCGTTAAATTTTAGTTTTAATTTGGCATTATAATTATTTTTTGATAATTTTAATCTTTTATTCGACTCAGCGTTGATTTGATGTTGATACAACGTGAACATATGTAATATAACATCAATATTATACATACTATATAAAAAAAACAAAAACAAATATATAAAATTAAAATTAAAATTAAAATTAAAATTAAAATTTTGTTGATCTAAGAAGTAATAATATCAATATACATATAATGTAATTTTTTCATTTTAGAAATTAGAAAGTGGGCGGGTGAATATATTTTTAATTTTACATAAAAATATATATAAAGTTTTGCAGCGTGTGATTAGGCTAGCCCTTACGTAAATTGATTATTTTAATGAGTATGTCTTTTGAAAGATGATTTTATGAATTTTTATTCATGAGACGTGTCAACTATATTTATATTTATAACAAAAAGTAATACTTTTAATATAAAAAAAATATTTTTTATAACGACATAAATATAATATCCTTTCATAAAATTAACATGTGAGACCGTGTCACAAAAATTTTTGTGTATTTTAATAAATCATTTAAAGAGATTTTTAAAAATGATTATTTTAAATAAATGACTATAAATTTATGTGTTAGCTCTTGGTGCTGTCCCTAATGTAAACTGGTCTTAAAATATAAAACTAACGTATCTACTTATTTGAATTTTTTAAATGATATAATTAAATTTTAATTTTTGTTTACAAGTTTATCACTATAACTCTTATGAATTCGTCTTAAAATTATTTTTTAGATGTGATATATGTATATAATAAAATTCTTTAAATGACAGAAAATAAAAATATGAAAGGATAGTGCAAAAATAATTTTTTTTAATGTGTTATATGTAGGAGTGGGAAAAAATATCGAAATACCGAAAAATCGTACCGAAAAAAATACCAAAATTACCGAAAAATCGATATACCGAAAATTTCGGTTGAAATTTTCGGCATCGGTATCGGTACGGAATTATTATTTTTTTTGATATTTCGGTATATACCGAAAATAATTTTTTTTTTATTATTTTTTTAAAAATTTAAGTTCGATATACCGACATTTTTCCGGTATACCGACAAAATTTTCGGTGTCGTTACGATATCCGGTATGAACTTTTTCATATCGAAAATTCGGTATATCGAATGTACGGTATATCGAATTTCCGGTATCGGTATCCATATGGAAAAATTCCATACCGATATTTACTTTACGGTATGAAGTACCGTAGTTTGGTACGGTATACCGTACGGTACCCACCTCTAGTTATATGCATATAATAAAATTCTTTTAATGATAGAAAATAAAAATATGAAAGGATAGTGCAAAAATAATTTTTTTAATTTTTAATTTTCATGTAATTTTTAAAAAAAAATAAAAGACGAAATTTATTACGAGGTATATGTTAGAAGACTAGGCGATTAGTGAATATATGATGCGTAATATTAAAGTTTTGAACTCTGTTTTATTCCATTTTTTGTTTCGATCATTCATTTCAAGGATTTAAATTTTGAATTTCAATTATTGAATTTTTAATTTTATATTTGTTTGTAGGTAAATGAATTTTTATCAAAATAAATAAATATATAGTTGATAAAAATAATGTTTAAGGAGTATGTCCGACCACAGTCCCAAAACCGACGGTCTTGGTTCCAGTTCGTGTCAGTTTTGGGTATGGTTTAAACTAAGGCAAAAACTTGTGTGAGACGGTCTCACGATCTCGTATTTTGTGAGAGAGATCTCTTATTTGGATTATCCATAAAAAAAGTATTACTTTTTATGCTAAGAGTATTACTTTTTATTGTGAATATTGGTAGGGTTAACCCGTCTCACATATAAAGATTCGTGATAGCCCACATAGGTAAAATTTAATTTTCCTCTACTATGCATAGTCCGAGTAGGTAAAATTTAATTTTTCTCTCCCTAACTCTTCTCCTCTACTGCATAGCCCACATAGGTAAAATTTAATTTTCCTTTTCCCCAACTCTTCTTCTCTACTAAGCATAGCCTAGATAATAAAAGTTCAACCACCTCACCCCATGACTACCCTGCTAGACGATGCCTTAGCAGGAAAATAAAAATTTCACCTCCTCATCTATGACTCCTCTGCTAGGCGATGCTTTAGATTAAAAATAAAACTTCCGCTTCCTCGTCCTCTGACTCCTCTGCTTGGCGATGTCTTAGCAGGAAAATAATAAATTTCAATCTCCCCACTTCTTCTCCTCTACTAAGCATAGCCCAAGTAGGTAAAATTTAACTCATATTATCCTCATAATATAACAATATCCACGAGCTTAATATAAGAACTTGGCTTTATTAAATTTCAACCGATTACATAGAACAAATTAAAAAATGAAATACATCAACGATAAAGTCAAGAGTAATATTTCCTAAGACAGTGAGCATTCCAGGGTCTCTTTAAAGCCTTGCCTTGAGCATTCTCCAAGTATAAGCTCCAGAATTAAGCTTCTCGATTGCTCTGAAAAGAACCTCTCACTTTGGGTCCAATTTTCATCTCTGCTCTTCTTGTACCTTCCTTAGGACCAAGTCGCGCACTTCCTCCCTTCCTAATCATGCTAACCTCCACACGCGCTATTTTTCTCTCCTCCTTCACTACCCCTTCATAACACTGACAAGCGACTTTTTGGTTCTCACACAAGACTCCAACTCCTTTTCCTATGGGAAACTTAAGCTTCTGATGATAGGTGAAAGATATGGCTCTAAAATCTTTTAGGGCTGGCTGTCCCAAGATTCCATTATATGATGATGGAGTGTCTACAACCGTTAAGGTTATTATCTTGGTTACCCATCAAGAATCACTCCCCACGGATAAGGGAAGAACAATTTGACTCAACGGCTGAATGGCCTGTCCCGCGAACCCATATAGAGGGGTAGAGACCGACTCAAACTCAAATCCTTCCATTTTCATCTGAACCAACGTTCTCTTGAACAAAATATTTATAGAGCTTTCTTTATCAATAGAGATCATTGTCACATCATAATTGATAATGGTGGCTGTCACCACCAAATCATCATTATGTGGAGCCACAATGCCTCGAAGGTCTTCCGGCCCAAAACTGATGATGGGATCTTGTGGTACATCTGCATCCCTAGATATCTCAAAGTTCTCCAACATTCTTCCGTGTACTTACTGAGCTCGACCGGAGTCTCCATCGGTAGCACCTTCCGAGATCATATGAATCATTCCTCTCGTCGGAGAGTTGTTCTCGTTCATTCTCTTCCTTGGATCGGCAGGCTCTCGAGGGACATCTTGACCCTGCCACTCCTTTCTCGGCTCTACTACCATATGTTTTATCCAGGGAGGGCCTTGACCTCACCCAAGGGACGGACGAGACCTTGGTCGACTCCCGATGAGGATCTCTCTTGTCTATCGGGCGGAGGCAATCTAACATCATTTTCAACCCTTTGCGATTTTTCCCACCTCCCTGCTGTCTCCCTCACCTATATCACCTAATCTCAATTATTATTCAAAGAAACGTGGGATGAGAATTGTCCTTTACCTCTAGTTTTATCCTCTTCTCTCTCATATGTACCTCTCTTCCTACCTCCTCCATCCACTCCCTCAACCCTACTTCTCCCGGGTCGTTGCTCCATCCTCTTAAGCCGTTGTGCTTCCTACAGATTCACGTACATTTGTGCCCGAGCTAAAAGATCATCATAGCTCAACTGAGGTTTCTTGAATAGTGATTTGAATAATTCTCCTCCTCTCAATCCTTGGTTAAATACACTGATCATAATGTCAGGTGTAGCCGCTGGTATCTCCAGCCCTGCATTGTTGAAACGCTGGATAAACTCTCACAAAGTTTCTGTTTCATGTTGCTTCATCACGAACATGCTTAGGTAATTTTTCTGATACCTCTTGCCGGTAGAAAACCGGTGCAAGAAAATCGTGGAAAAATCCTCGAAAGACCGTATGAAGTTGGGCTGCAGTGCATTAAACCATTGATGAGCTGATCTCACCAATGTGCCCATGAACACTCTGCACATAACTCCATCTGAGTACTGATGTAACAAAGCTGCATTCTCAAATCTTCCCAAGTATTCTTATGGGTCAGTACGCACATTATACTCTCCTATGCTCGATTCTTGAAAACGTGGGGGAAACCCTTCTTTCAAAATGTCGATGGAAAAAAGGACTCTCTCTCTTGGATGCTGGAGCCCTGTTTCCCAATTGTTGTCTCAACATTCTTATCTCCTTCCACATCTCCTCCATCTCGGGATTCTCCCTACTTAGGAGGGGTTGCGTCTCTTCAACTCTGCTCTGATGACCATCAGCATTCTCCTCTCTCTCCTGGTGAAGACCTTCTCTTCGGCAAACATAGATTTCTGGTTCCTCTTCATGGTCTCGTCCACAGTCTTGGTAATGAATTGACCTAATTGTTCCAAGGTCAAGCTCCCCACATTCTCATTGGGACGAATTTGTTCAGCTCTCATCTCAGAATGAGGTTGTTCAAGTCTCGTCTCCTCGAGACGAGGTTGTTCGCGTTTCGTCTAAGGAGGTGACAATGTTGAGTTAGTTTTTCTGCTCCCTCTCCGACCTACCATCTCTACGTCGCAGCTGAAACTTCACGCAGACAGCGCCAAGTGATACTCACTGAAAAATCAGGGTTCGATTTCAGCAGGTGATAAAAGTCTGAATGAAGACCTCAAATTTACTCTAGGCCTAAAATCACGAAGAGACCGTTAGAAGAGGGCCGTGAGGGTGTCTCGGCGTAGCCTCTCCGACGCTTAAGTCAGAGACTGAGAATATAATGAGAGAGCAGCTAAGGGTACTGTTGAAAGTTAATATAGTTAATGAAGTTAACTCTCAAATCCGATATTTATAGGAAAATACATGGGTTCCATCATGGGCCTTCTACCTTAGCTAGAGATGGGCCGAGAGTCCAAAATCCGATTTGAGCCTGATCTTGATGGGCCCATTCGGTTCGGTCGACCCTACCCCTGCGGGCACTGCCTGCAGGGGTCGATCCAACGGCTCGGATTTTTTCGAGCCAATTTTTTTTTTTTTTTTACAGGGAGGTGGGCCCGGATCACTCATGTGGAGTGATCCGGGCCGTTCATTGCCCGTGCAGGTAGATTGAAACAAACCCACCTCCTATTCCAATGCGTGCGCAAGCTTTTCCATATGTAAACCAGTTAGTTTTTAGATTATTAATATTATGTCAATTTTTAAAAAGATTCATATGATTTAATCGTATTAAAATAAATAAAGAAGTACTTTTAATATATCATAAACTAACCCATTAACCACTATAACAAATTTAAATACCTTTACTCAAATTACATTAATCCCCAAAAAAATTGAAAATTTATATAGATAGTATGTATAGATTTTTTATATCTTATATATCAAAAAGTTGTGTGAGACGGTCTCACGGGTTATATTTTGCGAGACAGATCGCTTATTTGCATCATCCATGAAAAATATTATTTTTTATGCTAATGATATTACTTTTTATTGTTAATATCGGTAGGGTTGGCATGTCTCACAGATAAAAATTCGTGAGATCGTCTCACAAAAAACTTACTCATCTAATATTATATTATATATACTAGCGGTGAGATGTTATTACACTACTATTATGTTTGTTGGTGGTGAGCCTCGCGTGCCCCCACGCTATTTATTAAACTTTTTTTTCTAATATTATAAATCATAATTTTTTTTAATATCTATTTGTTAGTCAATTTTGAAAAATAGATTTTTTACCGCACCGGCTCTAGGGGAGGTAGCCCGGGTTGCTACCTAGGGGATCCCCATCGGAGGGGCCTCTATTATATATATATATATATATATATTTTTTTCTGTTAAAATTTTGAAATTGTGGTCTATTTTTGTACTTTTTCTCCTATTTTTCAGTGAATATTTTTTTCCCTTAAAAAAATATCTCTTCCTTCGTTATCGCGTCTTTTTTTATTGAATGTTCTTTTTTTTTTGTATGTTTTTTTAATTGATTTGGTTTTTGTCTCAAGATCCTATAATCTTATAATTTGTTTATTTGGCTAGTGGACTGTTTTTTACTCAATTCATGATTCATAGTTATTCATTGCATTTGTTAGTATTTAAATTATAATTTGTATTTATTTTGTGACAAAAATCAATTATTTATGCATTTTTAAATGTTAATGTGTATTATACATACATTCATTTATTAATTATGAGATTAAGTCTAGAGAGTTAATGCATTGATTTTTAGTTTATATATGTCATTTATATGATTTCATAAGTTACTTACATATTGGATATTTATAATAATTTTGTGCATTAATTATAAGCTCGTATTTAATATTATATAAGACCTTATCTTAAAATATAGCCTAGGACCTCCGATTTCCTTGAGACGACCATCATCTTTTACACAACATGACCCATGAAAATACTATTTTTTATGTCAAAAATATTATTTTTAATTTTAAATATAGATCAGATCAACTTATCACACGAATTCACATGGGACCTACTCATTAAAAATATTCTTAAAGACATTTTGCCGCGTTTGAAATTTTGATCAAAAAAATAAGAGTTGGTATCTTGTGAAACAGTCTCACGTATCTATATTTGTGATGCGGGTCGACTCGACCTATACTAAACATAAAAAAATGATTTTTTAAATAAAAAATAACATTTTTTATGAGTTGAGTCAAGTTGGAGATCTGTCTCACGAAATTAAGTTGTGTCAAAAAATACCTACTCAAAAATTAAAGTATATAAAAAGTAAAAATTGTTTTTTTTATTAAAAAAAACACTATATTCATTATCAACCATGTACGACATCATTTTGAACAAATACACTGGGATACATGGGAATGGAATTAATTAAAAATATCTATTGATATAATAAACCCAACAATTTTTCCCCTTTTATATATAATATAATAACAATTGACTTAAGTTTCATAATCTATTATAGAGAATGTGTGGCGTCCACAACATTTATGCACTTTTTAAACGGCAAACCTTGGTTTTGAGTGGGTGCACATTCATGCCTAATTGCCTATGCATTCTTGTCTCTTCCTTTTTTTTTACTTTATTATGCATTTCATGCTAAATCGCATCTCTTACTAATAAAAACCCTTTAAGTGGTCATCAATATCACTACATTCGAGTCATAAAAAAAATTTATTTTTTTTTAAAAAAATTTATTTTTTTTTAAAAAAATTTATTTTTTTTTAAAAAAATTTATTTTTTTTTAAAAAAATATCGTTTTTGGTTTTTCCTCGTGACAAGTTCAAATATTCTTTCGGAAATCGTGATATCGGGCAAAAAAAATAATAATTGATTTATAATCCTTACGGAAATTAAATCTAAACAAAATAATCGGAAAAAAATCGTCTCCATGTGTTCATCTTCTCTTTAATTTGTCCTTATTTTGTTAATTGAGAAAAAAATACACATGTTTTGGGGAAAAAAGATACATTTTTAACACAATTTTGAGTAGGTCTTTTGTGAGACTGTCTCACGGATCTTTATCTGTGAGACGGGTCATCCCTATCGATATTTACAATAAAAAGTAATATTTTTTCATAGATGACCCAAATAACACAAAATATGATTCGTGAGATCGTCTCATACAAATTTTTACATTTTTTAAATATAATATATGTGCGTGTTGTTTTAAAAAAATAGGGTGGCGACCTAATGGCGTTAAATGCATCCAAATGGAAAAGTATGACCCATAATACGATCGCATCTTCGTATTTTCTCCAAAAGCATGCATGTGTCGACGTCTTATAAATTTTGTGATCATTGCCAAGTATCCTCGGGTCCCATAGTCAATTTTAACATGAGTGTTTAAACGGATCGAACCGATTTGTAATTTTTTCAAATCTGACTCGAAAAATATTTGATTTGTATTTGATTTTATCGAATTCTAGTTGAACTTGAACATGTTCGAATTTTTTTCGAACCGAACTCGAGCTAAAATTATCTTGTTCGATAGTTCATGAGCTTTATTATTTTATTAATATAATAATACATTAAATAATAGATTTTGAGCCTTTCGAATACTTATTTTTTGAGTAATAATTCAAATAGTTCGCGAATATATTCGAATAATCAAATCAAACTTGAGCTTTAATTCGAATTCAATTTGAACAAAAAGTTTTAAAATTTTCGAACTTTGATTCGAACTCGAATAGAACTAATTCGGATTGAATTCGAACCTTCAAATTTTTCGTCATATTCGGTTCAATTTGGTTTATTTACACCCCCTATTTTCATCTATTATTATTATTATTATTATTATTGTTATTATAGTACTATGTCTAAAATACAAATTTGGGCATTATTATTATAAAATAAAGTAATTACATGCATATATGTGGGTAGGTGTGAGTGTGAAAATGAGAAGCAAGCTTTAGTTATAAATATTTAAACTCAAATGTCAATAATTCTTTTAAATATATAAACTGAATCACACCCTTTGACTTAGAAGCAAAACTTAAGTTTGATATATTTGACTATTCCTAACAACCTATTATTTTGTCTACATTTATGTAGAATCACAACTAATCGTGGATATATCATCTAACTCAAAGCTTGAGACGATATCACATATTAATTTTGTGAAACATATATTCTATTCGTGTCATCCGTGAAAAATTATCATTTTTCTGATAAAAATATTAATTTTTTATTGTAAATATGAGCAATGTTGACACATCTCATGAATAAAGATCCGTGAGACCGTCTAATGAGAGACCTATTCATTATCATATTTATTCATCGCTCGATGTGTTTTATCGGTTAATTCAATAAAATTGAAATGCAATGTGATTATCCTAACAAACTCGATTAATATAGTAATATAGATGCTCCCTTTGCATATGAGGTAAGATTATTCAAATAAATATACATATAATTTGTCACGTCCCGGGACGGGGGTTGGTTGACACCAGCGTTGCTATCAAATTTACATTCGAAAACAACAAGCCTCAGAAGTACAAAATTCAGAAACCAGGCTTTTATTCATAATATTCATTGTCTGATACAACTCAAAGAGCAAATGTTTTACAGCGGAAATGTAAAACAATACATAACAATATCTTAACAGAGGCAGCGGAAATAACATAAACTAGAATCAGAACTGAGAAATGGCAATCTTCTTCACCAGCCTCAAAACTGAATCTGCTCTTATTCTTCTAATATTTCTTCCTCGTTCTTATCTGAGATGAGTTTGGTGGGTGAGTGATATGGTTGTCACTCAAAAACGGGGGCGGGAATAACTCCCAGTTTTCAAAACCATTTTTAAACAGAAACAGTAATCCGAATGATATACAGAAATTCTTATTTCAGAACAGAAATCAGTATTCAGAAATCAGAAATCAATATTCCGTAATCAGTAATCAGAAATTATCAAGTAAGCACTGAGCAGTTTGTGAATTTCATGGCTAAACTGATATCAGTCCCCTATATGTTCTCTCCTCTAAGGGGTGAGGCCAGTAATCAGTAATCAGTAATGTTCAGAATATATATTCCTACAATTAATTCACTAAGTTTCAGTGCTTCAAAAATCATATATCAGAAATCGAACATACAGAAACTTTGATTTAAAACATAAATCATCAAACTGGATTCAAGATATTTATACATAAGCCCACTTACAGTAATTTGCTATAAGGTTTCGGTAGAAGTCTGGAATCTGCTTGTTTTTGCTACTGGTTTCTACTGCTCGAAAATAACACTCTCTTAGCTCGAAAATTCAAGTGATAATCTCAATATTTGTGTAACACCAATTCAGAGGTTTGAGGGTGTTATTTATAGGAAAAATTCTGACTGTTAGCCTCCCAATTAATGGTCATAATCTGTCATTAACAGCTTTTATTCTATGTTAAATGCTTCAGTTACAAGTCATGACCTGAATCAGTAACTGTCTGCTGGAATCTTGTTCTTCTACTGCTGGATTTTATCTGTTGTCTGCTGCTGGATTCTAATCTGCTGGAAAAATACCAGCTTCTGAATTATTAGCTTCTGCTGGAAATTTTGCATTGCTGCTGAAATGCTACCAGCTTCTGAAATATTAACTTTTGCTGGAATATTGCATTGCTGCTGAAATGCTGGAAATTCGGGTTCTCACATCCCTTCCTCCTTATGAGAAGTTTCGTCCTCGAAACTTGACTATACATGATCCTCAAAGAGATAAGGGTATTGTGCTATCATCTTTTCTTCCAACTTCCAAGTAGCTTCTTTTTCGGTGTGGTTGGACCATTGTACTTTGACATATGGAATAGTTCGTCGCCTCAGTACTTGGTCTTTGTTATCCACAATTCGAATCGGAATTTCTTCATACTTCAGTTCTTCATTTAGATTTCCCTCAACCAGAAGTGGTCCGACTTCCATAATATGACTTGGATCGGAAATATATATTCTCAGCTGCGAAACGTAGAATGCATTGTGAATTCTTGACATATCGGGTGGAAGTGCTAATCTATACGCAAGTGTTCCCACTTTCTCAAGAATTTCAAAGGGTCCGACGTATCTAAGATTCGATTTCCCAGCCTTATTGAATCGGATTACACCTTTCATGGGTGACACTTTCACATACGCTTTTTCACCAACTTCGAATTCCACGGGTCTTCTTTTCAGGTCAGCCCAGCTTTTCTGTCGATCTTGTGCAGTTTCTAGTCGCTCTTTGATCGTAGCAACTTTATCCACTGTTTTTTTGATCAGTTCGGGTCCAACTATGGCTTTTTCCCCTACCTCATCCCAATACAGTGGTGATCGATACTTTCGTCCATACAGAGCTTCGTATGGTGCCATTTCAATACTGCTGTGGTAACTATTATTGTAAGCAAACTCAATTAAGGGCAGATGTTCGCTCCAATTACCACTGAAATCTAGAGCACATGCTCTCAGCATATCTTCTAGAGTTTGTATTGTCCTCTCAGTTTGACCATCAGTCTGAGGGTGATACGCCGTACTAAGAGTAACTTTTGTTCTCATAGCTTGTTGAAAGCTCTTCCAAAATCGAGATGTAAACCTAGGACCTCTGTCGGATAGTATGCTAGCTGGGACTCCATGTAGTCGTACGATCTCATTCATGTACAATGTGGCTAGCTTGTCCAGATTATAGTTCATGCGGACAAGTAAGAAATGCAGCGGATTTCGTGAGTCTATCTACGATTACCCAGATGCCATCATGACCTTGTCTCGACTTGGGTAAACCAACTACAAAATCCATATAAATATGTTCCCATTTCTATTCCGGGATTTCTAATGGTTGAAGAAGTCCACCAGGTCTCTGGTGTTCTGCTTTGACTTGTTGGCACACGTGACACTTAGAAACAAACATTGTCACGTCCTTCTTCATTCCACTCCACCAGAAATTTTTCTTCAAATCTCTGTACATCTTGGTACTGCCAGGATGGACTGAAAATTTCGACTTATGTGCTTCAAACATTACTTCTTATCGAAGGTTGTCGATGTCTGGTACGCACAATCGTCCCTTCATCCACAAGATTCTCTTTTTATCCGTCTCGAAATCTAATGTTTTCCCTTCTTTAACTTGCTCTTTTAGTTTTACCAAAACGGAATCTTTATCTTGACTTATTTTGATTGTCTATCGAAGACATGATTGTGCTGAAAGTGATGTCAGGATCACTTTACTCGTATTCTTTCGACTTAAAGCATCTGCTACCTTGTTGGCTTTGCCTGGGTGGTAGCTTACCGTCAAGTCGTAATCCTTCATGAGTTCAATCCATCATCTTTGTCTCATATTTAGTTCTTTTTGAGTGAACAAATACTTGAGGCTTTGATGATCGGTGAATATCTCACATCTAGCACCATATAAATAGTGTCTCAAAATCTTCAGTGCAAATACCACTGCTGCAAGCTCGAGGTCATGTGTTGGGTAATTCTGTTCATACGGCTTCAACTGCCTCGACGTGTAAGCAATCACCCTTCCCTCTTGCATGAGTACACATCCTAAACCTCCTTGAGACGCGTCACTGTAGATGGTGAAGTCTTTGCCTTCCATAGGTAATACCAACACTGGCGTGGAGGTAAGCTTCTTCTTCAAAGTCTCGAAGCTTTTCTCACAATCTTCACTCCATTGAAATTTAGAGTTCTTCTGTGTGAGTTTGGTGAGAGGTATTGCTATTGAAGAGAATCCTTCAACAAATTTTCGGTAATAGCCTGCTAATCCCAAGAAACTTCGAATTTTTGTCACAGTCTTTGGTCTAGGCCAATCTGAGATTGCTTCAACTTTCTTAGGGTCCACAGATACTCCTGCTGCTGATTTTATGTGTCCCAAAAATGCGACGCTCTCTAGCCAGAATTCGCATTTCTTGAACTTGACGTACAGTTCTTTTTCTCTCAGCTTCTGGAGGGTGAGACGAAGATGTTCTTTGTGGTCTTCCTCACTTGACGAATATACTAGAATATCGTCGATGAATACCACAACAAACTTGTCAAGAAATGGTTTGAACACCCTGTTCATAAGGTCCATAAATAATGCTGGAGCGTTGGTTAACCCGAATGACATTACCATGAACTCATAGTATCCATATCTTGTTCTGAAAGGTGTCTTCGGAATATCGTCTGTCTTGACCTTCAGTTGGTGGTAGCCTGACCTTAAGTCGAGCTTGGAAAAGACTGAAGCTCCTTTGAGTTGGTCAAACATGTCATCTATCCTTGGAAACAGATTCTTGTTTTTTATTGTGATCTTATTCAGCTCTCTGTAATCAATACACATTCTCATGTTTTCGTCCTTCTTCTTTACAAATAGGACAGGAGCTCCCCACGGATATGCTCTTGGTCGGATTTGCTTCTTATCCAACAATTCTTGAAGTTGCTCTTTGAGTTCTTTCAACTCTGCCGGAGCCATTCGGTATGGTGATTTTGAGATTGGTGTAGAATTTGATACTAATTTAATCTCAAATTCCACTTCGCGGTCGGGAATTTCGCCAGGGAGTTCTTCAGGAAAGACATCCGAGAACTCTTGTACTACTGAAATCTCTTCTAGTGTAAGTGAGGTTTCTTTCTTTACCTCGCTTAGCATAGCTAGGTAAACTTCTTCTCCACTTTTCATGGCTTTCCAAGTCTGGCAAGCAGAAAGAAGAGTCTTTCGTTCTTTTGTCTTACCATGAAATAACAGTTTCTCTTGGTGTGGAGTTTGAATGGTTACCGTCTTTCCATGACAGTCTACTAAAGCATGATTCTTGGTTAACCAATCCATTTCGAGAATTACATCGAATTCCACCATGTTTAGTTGAATCAGGTTTGCCGTGAAATACTGATCTTCTATGAGAACACTAATATCCCGATATAGAGTGCGAGTTTCTAAAATTCGATTTGCAGGAGTTGCTACTCTATATGGTTCTTCTAAGTTATCAGGCTTAGCTCCTAACTTCTTGACAAATCTCTTAGACATGAATGAATGTGTAGCACCACAATCAATATAAGCAGGTATATTATTGATTAGAATGGTACCTGTTACGATATCATTCGAGTTGTCAGCCTCTTCTTGAGTGATAGCATAGACTCGAGCATTTGGCTTGTTCTCCTTAGGCTTGTTTGGAGTTGTTCCGCCTGCTGGACCATCCCTTGGATCTGGAGAAGGACATTGAGCAATGTGGTGGCCCATCTTTTCACAACGGAAACAAGCTCCAGAATTCTTACGGTATTCATCAGTGTGAGTTAATCCACAATTTTGGCATTTGACTCCTTCTTTGTTTGATGGAGAAGAAGTGGTTCCTTTAGCTGGACCACTGGTGAATTGATTGCTTGAAAACCTAGGCCTCTTGAATTGTTGGCCCGGTTTGTATTGGCTTGACTGAGGACGTTTGAGTTTGTTCTCACCTTCACGCCTCTTGATGTCATTCTCAGCCCTGATGGCGGCTCCCATCAATTCATCAAAACTATTGGGCTCGATAACGGCAAGGGCAGATTGAATGCGGCTGTTCAATCCCTTCTTGAAGCGATGCATCTTCAAGGCCTCGTTTCCCATGATGGTTGGGGAGTAGGTTCCCAATGAGTGGAACTTAGATGAATACTCCACCACTGTCATGTTTGGTTCTTGAACCAAGCTTTCAAATTCTGACAGCTTCTGCACTCGAACTGCTGTTGGGAAGTACTGCTTCATAAATGCTTCTTGGAACCTTTGCCAAGTGATAGGTCCCGTCCTTAACATAGCTGGTGAGACTCCTTCCCACCATTTGACTGTTTTATCCACAAGAAAAGGTGCAATCACATCTACCTTGATCTCTTGTGGAACCTCAAGTAGTCGAAGGTGATTCTCAACCTCTTTCATCCAATTTTGTCCGACCTCAGGATCGGAGATTCCATCGAAGTTTTGGACTCTTGCTCTTCGTAGAGCCTCATAGTGCTGCTTAGTCTCATTCTGAGCTGGAGGTGGTGGCGGTGGCTGATTAGCATTAGGGTTGACAAACCCTTGTAGTGTGGTTGCCACAATCGTGGCTATAGCCATCAAATCCGCCTGACTGAGGCCAACGGATGGTGGTGGTTGTGGTGGTTGTTGTGCATCTTCATCATTGCGGTTATTGTTGCGGTTATTGTAACGAGGGTTACGGTTGTTTCTCACAGGCCGTCCGTCCATTTCCTACAATTATGAAAGTTCTAAGGTTGATGGCAGAATAGAGACTAAACAGAGGAATCAAAATGATTGTGTAATTGCTCCAAAAATTAAATATGAAACCAATGGATAAAAATAAATTTTTATTGATTTCCCAAGAAAGTGCAATTACAACTAACCATCGAAAATGCTAATAGAAATATAATTGGAACAAGTGTTATTACAAAGAACTACTACTGATAGTCTAATCTATTACTTCTCCTAATCCCAAATCCATAGGATCCTCTTCGATTTCTTCATCTTCTTCGGGATCCTCTTTAGGTGTGTCTTCCTGGTTGGCTATTACTGCTTCTAGATGTTTAATATGACTATGCAAAACTGCATTCTGGTCGCTAAGAACTTCAAAAGTGTCATGCAGCTCTTGAATCTGAGCATCAGTCTGTTCACTATACTGATTATGCTGGTGTACGAGTTGGTGATTTTGATCCTTGAGCACTTGGATCTTCTCAACCAAGTTATCACGTAACTCGATTAACTCTGCAACAGTCTCTTGGGAGGTTTCGAACTCTTCTTGAGCTCTCCTATTCTTCTCTTCTCCCTCATGCAGATAATGAGCATAACGTTGAACATCACCTCTTAAGTGTTCTGCTCGACTCTCTAATTCATCTTTGTCCAGCTCTAGACAGTAGTTATGTTCTTTTAGTTTTTTTAGCTTCTTATCTAAGCTCTTAATGTAGCTACTCTGGTCAGCCATATCCTACATCCAAATCATGAGAGCGAAGGTTCAAATATGATCTCAAGAGTACATGTCGAACTATAGACAATTACTGGAATGAACAGAATCAGTACAACCTATAACATTCAATGGAAGAAAATAGCTCAAAATTTTTCGGTCTCAGAATCTCGTGAAAAAATTACTAAAAATCCTTCACATCAATGAAGTGTACCAAATTTGGTGCAAAAATACTGAGCTTTTGAAATAAAAATTCCTCAAAGTTTCAAAAATCTGAAAAATTTTATGGAAATGATGATATCACTATCTAAACGAAGGATGTTTGGGTTTGTCGGCGGTGCAAGAACGAATGTTTGGTTCTAGGTTAGGTTCTCCTCGTCAAGAGCTTTCCAACCGTATCTTTTAATAGTAAAAATTCTTCCTGGATCAAAAGTTATGGCCGTTTGAAGTTTGCGCGAAAAACACCTCAACTTCTATGCCATTTTGCAAGGCCAACTGCATGCGCTTGCTGGAATTCACTTCCTACTGAAATTCAGATGCTACTGCAGTCAAGTCTGCTGCTTTCCAGCATTGTTAGAACAAGTCTGCTGCATTCCGACCTACTGATTTCCATCTGCTGGTTCTGATTCTAGACTACTGGTTTTGATGCTACTGTTTTTCTGTTATCTGCTGGTTCCGATCTACTGATTTTGGTCTACTGATTTTTTTTTGTTTTTCTGCTTATTTCAGTAGTCTATTACAGTAGCTTATTTTCAGTAGTCTATTACAGTAGTTTATTTTCAGTAGTCTTTTTCTCAGTAACTTTCAGGACTTATTTTCAGAAGTTAATCAGAACTTATTATTTCTAGTTCCTCCTCCCCAGATTATGAAACCCGGTTTGCTCTGATACCACTTCAATGTCACGCCCCGGGACGGGGGTTGGTTGACACCGGCGTTGTTATCAAATTTACATTCGAAAACAAGCCTCAGAAGTACAAAATTCAGAAATCAGTCTTTTATTCATAATATTCATTGTCTGATACAACTCAAAGAGCAAATGTTTTACAGCGGAAATGTAAAACCATACATAACAGTATCTTAACAGAGGCAGCGGAAATAAAATAAACTAGAATCAGAACTGAGAAATGACAATTTTTTTCACCAGCCCCCAAAACTGAATCTGCTCTTCTTCTTCTAATATTTCTTCATCGTTCTTATCTGAGATGAGTTTGGTGGGTGAGTGATATGGTTGTCACTCAGTAAGCGGGGGCGAGAATAACTCCCAGTTTCAAAACCATTTTTAAACAGAAACAGTAATCCGAATGATATACATAAATTCTTATTTTCAGAACAGAAATCAGTATTCAGAAATCAGTAATCAGAAATCAGTATTCGGTAATCAGTAATAAGAAATTATCAAGTAAGCACTGAGCACGTTTGTGAATTTCATGGCTAAACTGATATCAGTCCACTATATGTTCTCTCCTCTAAAGGGTGATGCCAGTAATCAGTAATCAGTAATGTTCAGAATATATATTCCTACAATTAATTCACTAAGTTTCAGTGCTTCAAAAATCATATATCAGAAATCGAACATACAAAAACTTTGCTTTAAAACATAAATCATCAAACTGGATTCAAGATATTTATACATAAGCCCACTTACAGTAATTTGCTATAAGGTTTCGGTAGAAGTCTGGAACCTGCTTGTTCTTGCTACTGGTTTCTACTGCTCGAAAATAAGCACTCTCTTAGCTCGAAAATTCAAGTGATAATCTCAAAATTTGTGTAACACCAATTCAGAGGTTTGAGGGTGTTATTTATAGGAAACTTTCTGACTGTTAGCCTCCCAATTAATGGCCATAATCTGTCATTAACAGCCTTTATTCCATGTTAAATGCTTCAGTTACAAGTCATGAGCTGAATCAGTAACTGTCTGCTGGAATCTTGTTCTTCTACTGCTGTATTTTATATGTTGTCTGCTGCTGGATTCTAATCTGCTGGAAAAATATCAGCTTCTGAATTATTAGCTTCTGCTGGAAATTTTGCATTTCTGCTGAAATGCTACCAGCTTCTGAACTTCTGCTTGAATATTGCATTGCTGTTGAAATGCTGGAAATTCGGGTTCTCACATAATTAGCATCATTGTGTATTTTCTGACGGTAAATGATATAAATTTTATTGAAATTCTTAAAAAAATATGAGAAATATCGGATATTGATATGCATTTCGCATAATTTTGGAAAAAGGGTGGTGGATTTTTAAAAAATATGTGTGAAATCGGAAAATAGGTCTTCAAAAAATCAAAAAAGAAATTGGAAAATACGAAGTCATGAACTCCAATTTGGAGATGCCGAATCCAATTCAAACGTGTGAAAATTCGAAGCCCACGACACCTAATTTTTGTTCACTGGCACATGGCCCAAATGTTTAATACTCAGTTGTTTCATTCATTTAAGAATCATCATCATCATCATCATCATCATCACAATATTATTATTATTATCATCATCATCATCATCATCATCATCATCATCATCATCATCATCATCATCATGAAAATATATAGTTAACGAATATATATTTGAAAAATATGTAAATATTAATATATGTTTGCAAAGTATATAAGTATTACCATAAAAATATATTGAGTTATCAACTCATTTGAAAACATGTGCCGTGTTTTGGTAGGAAATATGTTACATAATCTAAAAAAAATATTTTTTGATTTTGTGGAATATTATATATGACAAATATCATATAAAAATCTAGAGTATATGGATTTATAGTTAAATTTACCTGATGACTTACTTAATAAATATAAGACAAAAACTTGTGTGAGACGGTTTTACGGGTCGTATTTTGTGAGACGGATCTCTTATTTGGGATCATCCATGAAAAATTATTACTTTTTATGCTAATAGTATTACTTTTTATTGTGAATATCGGTAGGATTGAGCCTCTCACAAATAAAGATTCTTGACACCGTCTCACAAGAGACCTATTAGCTTTAAATATAAATAGAAAATAAACTTGTTCCATAATTTAGTTTGAAGATGATTAGTATCTGAAATAAATAATTAGTATACAATGCTAATATATCATGTAACAACACTACCAATGACAATATAGAAAATAATGAATACAAACACTTAAAATGATGTTAGAAGTACTTCAGAATGGGCTAACGGAGCAGGTCGACCCGCAAACCATCCTACCATTTTGACATGTACGAAAATTGTCAGTTTTTCTATTTTATATGACAAGACGAACATAGTCCATTTTTGTGAAACCTCTTGTTTTATTGAAAGCCTATGTCATCTATTGGCCTAGTCAATTGAGACACTACAACTTCATTAATTGATTTGTCTTTGGTATTAACCTACGTACATCTACAACTCAGAAGCATCATGTCAAAGTCATAAGCCAACATGCAAGAATATATGCCCCGGGGCTATGCTATGCTGCACTCACCCGGTGCAGTTCGAACCGTCGATTGTCGTGGACCCCACTCGATCACCCATACATGCGATTGGGTATGGCATGGCCTATTTCGGCTCGGTACAATGACAAATCGCTAGGAAAATAATAAAAGCATGAAAGTTTAGATCCGCTCTGTGTCTTGGAATTTATTCTGATCACGTAGAGTCGTGATTGGTTTGACCTCCAACATTTAACATCTATTTAGTATAAATTGTGTTCTCATCCAGATTTGTCTGGAAGACTGTCATCTCCCTTTATTAGTTAGAAGAAGATTGGGCAACTGAGTTGTTTTAAAGAGCATACAAATATGTCAAGGAAAACAGAAAACCATAAGCACCTACAGAAGACTGAAAGTAACACATTCCCACCTTTCCAGATTCGCAACTCAAAAGCCAAGTGTGTCGACATGAATGCAGATTTACGATGCCATTCCGGGAAACCAAGTATACATGGAAAGGGTTCAAGTTCAAGATATAGGAAACCCGCTACAAATTGTCTAAAACACAGTAGGCAACCTTCAACTGGACTGTATCCACTTTTGCAAAAATTAACATCAATTACAGAAGAACTTAGCGTAGGGAAACAAAAAAGCAGGAGCGATGTCAAAATTTAAATGTCCATCACTCCCACCCAATAAACAAGCCACTGATATACACAATCCTCCGGCCATCATAAGGCCCTCAAATTTCAGCATAAACCGTTCCCGGAAACATTTAGCAATAATATTCTATTTCATCTATTATATGAATGAATCACAGCAAAATCACGATGCCCAATCAACCACACACCTCAAATTTTAGTAAGAAATGCAGATACGAGTTGAAAATTATATAAAATGTTAAAACCAAGAACAGCGTAGCTAAGAACCCCGGAGAAGGAAACAGCTGCCGAAAGCAAAGCAGATAGCATCAAAATGCGAGCTTCTCTAATAAACGGAGAAGAATCTACAATAATTTAGGATCAAAGTCAGAAAACCCTAGCCCTAAAATTGGGGATGAGATGCACCCGAGTGTTGCCACGTCGTCATACTCTTGACCAATCAAACTCTAGAAAAATATTTTCCTTATCCAAGGACCAAGCTTGTTTATTATTTTACCCACGTGTTTCACACGATCCAACCGCATCGCAAGTTATTTAATATCTAACTTTGCTTAACTATATGTTTTTTAAAAAAAACAATATCTTACGTTGTATTTCAAATACACTTGATAAAATCATTTTTTTTTTTAAAATTTGATCGCATCTATTTTTTTTTTAAAAAATTTGATCGCATCTAATTTGACTTAAAAGTGTAAATGAATTAAGCCGGCTCACAAGTTTTTTAAGTTGTCTCGAAAAATATAGACGAGCAACAACTCGTAAAATGCTTCAATATTTTAAATTAAGCTCCGATTCGAGCTGAATTAAAATCTGAAATTTCAAAAGCTCACCTCACAATCTATTTTATTTGCATACTAGTATATGTGGCACACTATGCGTGTCATATTAAAACATGAATTCGTTTGATATTTTGTGTATAAAATATATATTATTTTATTAGGATATGAAACTTATAGGTTAATGATTAGATAAGATTTATTGAAATAGTTTGAATTTTCAGATAAATTACAGATAAATTGGATAAAAAATCGGAAAAAGATAGAGATATATAATAATAATTATTAAACTCACACCAACAAAGTTAGCTAACAAACACTATGAACAATAAAACTACGGCAAAAACTTGTGTGAGACGGTCTTACATGTCATATTTTGTGAGACAGATCTCTTATTTGGGTCATCCATGAAAAATTGTTACTTTTTATTGTGAATATCGATAGGGTTGATTCGTCTCACAAATAAAGATTTGTGAGACCGTCTCACAAAAGACCTACTCTAAAACTGCAAATAAACTTTTATGTCGCATTGACCTACTAAAATAAAATAAAAAAATAGAGAATATAGAGAATGAGTTGAAAAAGATGTTGAATCAATATTGATAAAACTCCGACATCACCCATATTGACTACAAAATCAATGAAAATGGAATCAATTAACAATATAAAATTTATTGCCTAAACCAAATGCAACATAAAATACTATAGGAGCAAAATATTATAGAATCACAAATTAATTTTTATTTTTATTTGTAATATCCGTGTAATAATAATAATATTAATAATAATAAAAATAATAGTATCAATAACCTAAATTTGAAAATCTCAAATTTGTAAGTGATTAGGTATGGGCGATTAATTAAAATATTTTATCTAAAGCAATTAATAACGAGAATAAATTTAAAAAATGAAGGAAAAAAAGGAAACGTCTTCTCTCTCAAACTCAAATAGGTATCAGATATATACATATATTTCAACAAATCCCAAAAAAAAAAAAAAGGCATTGCACTCAGATTTCATACGATCGTCGCTTGCCCGGAGAGGAAAATTTAATCTGTGTTATTGCATTAACGTGTCGTATAATTGACAGTTTTTTATTCGCGTAAAATTCTGATATACACGGTTGTTTTATATATTTTAGAATTTAGATGATCAAGTAGGGTTTGGATTGGGATTCCGAATTTTGTGAATTAGGGGGATCAAGGGCGTGTCTGTTGGCGGGCTTTTGGAGTATTTTATTTGGCTGAAGCTTGATTTTTTAATCGAAGAGTGATACATTGGATTTCAGAATTGGGGATGAATTAGGGTCTTAAGCTTTTGGTGTGGGGATTGCGATTAGTTTTTCTGATATGGGGAGTTGGGCAAGTGGGCCTGGAATGATCCAAGCGCCAGAGCTTGAAGAAGGAGAGGCTTGCTACTACAAGGACGATAGAAGAACGGACCCTGACATTACTCTCTCTTACATTGTAAGAGTTCATTTTCTGCTGTTGACAATCAATACTGTTATTAAGATAGAAAAAGGAGTTATCTTTTTGTGAATTGGTGCATATGGATGATGACTAATCCTAGAATGACTGCTATTCTTTTTTAATTAAATGGGCTAGGGGTTGTCTCTGAAATGCTTAATTGAAGTTTAACTAGTGGGATTGAATAGTTGAATCACTTAACCTCCGAGGCTTGAAAATTTCTTTTATCTTTTTAGTTTTCTGAGTGGATTGAATGTGCTTCTGTTATTATGAAGTGTGAAGTTCTGAGGTCGTTTGAAGAAATCTAATGATAGCCTATTTTTACGAGGTGGAAGTTGAAAATCATGATTCTCATGATCTGTTGGCACTACGAAATATATATGATCATTTGAAATAAACCGTTGTTTTATCTAAGTTTTGACAGTGTCAACTAACCAATTTGCAGCAGCTTATCTCCTAGGTTTTCATTTCAATACAAACTCATTTTCCATTCGGTGTCTGCTAATACGTGTTTTGATGGTGATGATGAGCTACTTTATAGCTTTGTAGTACTGCCTTTTCTATCTTGGATTGATGCATATTCTTATGATCTTGATACCTTGCTCTCGTAATCATGCCCATTGACGACAATACTTACTGTTTGAAACTCTATTATTTTAGGGAGACAGGGTTCAAAGTTTACTTGGCCATTTTCAGAAAGATTTTGAGGGAGGGGTTTCGGCGGAAAATTTGGGTAGGTGTCATTTCTATGAGATTTTGTTTCCTTTGTTTCATATCGGAAAATATTGACCACACATCTGAACTTTTGTTGCATTCGTAGGGGCAAAATATGGTGGATATGGTTCATTTTTGCCCATGCACCAGCGTTCTCCTTTAGTACTGTCGCAACCAAAATCCCCCCGCAAGGTTCAAAATTCCCGCGGGCCTAGATTTCCTGATAATTGCCTTCAAGAGGTATGCAAAAAAATGGCAAATATTTCTTGTTTTTCTGGTTAGTATGTATTTACTCAGCTTTGTGGTTTGTGTAAACCTCTCAGGGTTTTTCCCCTAATTCTACCCAGCTAAGTGATGCGCCTGCCACTCTAAGGAATGTCTTTTCTTCTTCCCCCGGTATTTTTCCGTCCCAAAACTTTAAAGTTTCCACTAAGGATTCGTCAATCAAAGAAAACACATTTGATTCTTCTCATAAAGATGCTGAGGCTTTTACTGGAAAAGCTGAACTTCCTCCAAGTAAGTCAGACAATCCAACAGAGCAGAGAACACTGAAGGTTCGTCTTAAATTGGGTTCAGAGATGGTGGCACAATATAATGCTGAAATACACAGTCTCGGGCTTACATCTCCATCTTCGTCCACTGAATATTGTCCTGAGGAGAGTGCCGGAATAAAGCTTGAATATGGTGAGACTCCTTATGTATCTCCTGCAAATATTCTTCAGGTACTATTCATTTTCCTGACTGCAGTGACTGCAATTATTAATGCGACCTTTTTTTTATTTATATCGATTCTTGTTCTTCTACTTTGGCTATTTAGAGATTATTTAACAGGTATCATCATATACCTAAGGTTTTCTCTGATGGTTATCAAATGATTTCTAGTAATCTCATTCTAGTTGATATATTGTGTCATTCAGCATTAATTTCTGAATCTTTTCGAACAGATAATGACTTCGTTCCTAGTTTCTGGTGGTTCTCTTCTTTCACCTCTCTGTGAAGATTTTCTGAGCTTAGGCAGAGATGCAGAATCTTCTGCAAGAAGGGAGTACAAGATTAACTCTGGGAGTTCTGCCATCTCCCTTGGATTTGAGAACAAAGATATTATAAAGGGGAAAAGAGCAAAATCTTCTGATAACTTTGAAAATTTTGAGAAGTCTGAAAACGAGTGTATACCAGATCTGAATGATTCAAAGAAGAAGACTTCAGGAAATGAGACCCTGGGATGCAGACTTCAGCCTCTCAATGGCTTGAACTCAAGACCTTTATCTGATGCAGTCTGCAGCACTAATGAGCCTCTGAAAGAAGCTGTTAGGCCACCTGACGTTGTTAGGGGCTCTGAGATGGATGTCCCACCTGATAATGTTAGGGCCTTTGAGAAGGATGTCCCACTGAAGAAGAGGAAAGGAAGTAAAGATAGGTTGAATGGAAGATCAGTGTCAAGTGATTTAGTCGAGAATGCTTCATTAGGCTGTACAGCAACCCAAAGTTATAGTAAGTATGATCAGAAAGAATCCAGATGTAGTGATGGACTCAAGTTTGGTGAAGATCTAACAAGAGTTTCTCAGAATGATATTTCAGTTAATTATGGGCAGGATAGCAGGAACAGAGTGAAATCTTACTCTGATGTTTCTGATGGTGAAAGTGTTAAAGTAGCCATGAATAAGTTCAGCTTGAAAGTTGGTATGAAAGTTAAATCTGGTGAACACGATAATTTAGGGTTATCTCTTGATGTAAATAAGTTATCTGTTGATAAAAATCCAAAAGCCACTCAAAATAGTGTGAAGTTGGCATCAAAATCTGCTGATATTTTGAGGGATGGTGGTTGTGCAGCACCGAAAGTCAAGAACAGTGGAAAGAAAACGAATTTGGTGAATCCCAAGCAGAAAGATGTGCTAGATACCAGTATTGAACATATGGATAACCCTAAATGTTTACTGGAAAGGCCTTCTGGTGACAGGTCAAAGAACTCTAATCCTGATGCTGCGAAGGAAGAGACTGGGTGTACTGATAAATTTAAGGGGAAATCATGTAATAAAACATACGCAGACAAGAGTTCTTCTGAAACTCATGTGATTGAGCCTTCTGCTGAAGCCATACCTTTTAAGGAAGGAATGATCACTGGGACAGAGGGGACAGTGGTGGATCCTGTATTAATACAGGAAGATTGGGTTGGCTGTGATCGTTGTGAGAAATGGCGTCTTCTACCATATGGTACAAAGTCTAATCAACTGCCGGAGAAGTGGATTTGCAGCATGCTTAACTGGCTGTAAGCTTTGTTCTTGATTTGATAGCTCTTGATTGGATTTTATGTGTTTGCATTTTATTTTGTGTAGACAGATCATTTGCTTCAAAAGGAAAACATAATGTTCTTTAGATTGGACTCTGGTGCGCTAGCTCATATCTTATATAATTAAATGTATGCAACAGTTCATCATCTGGAAAAGCTACACATAAAATATTGTCAATAGAAAAGATTTAAGTAAACCAATTCAAATTTTAGACAGCGGTCAACTCCATTAAATAGTCAAACAGGATGTGAATTTTTGGGAGGAGGTATTATGTTTCTATCGCCACTTGTGTCCAGTGCTGTAGGTGCCTTGGATGAACTCTCTCCTTGTCAATGTTCAGCACATGCATATGACCGAAGTCTTTTTCTCATCACGTATCTGTTCCAACGTACTTTATTTTCTAAAATCAACTGTAATGAACCCTAACCTTGAGATAATTTGTATTAATCCTCAGTCCAGGAATGAACAGTTGTGACGTTGGTGAAGACGTTACTACAAATGCCGTCCGTGCTTCATTATCAGTTCCTATCCCCGAAAACCACTATAATGCTCAAGCACATGCTGACACATCCATGCCTGTAGTGGCTTCAGTTGGTGCTCATCATTTTACTCCCAACCACCAGAACTTTACTTCTGATAAAGTGGCTTATCAAGCTAAGAGGCGAAGTTTGAAAGAAAGTTCAAACACTGTTAGCATGAGCTATCTGGCCCCGCCTAATAGTGTTCAAAAGAAGTTCCAAGGCCATTCCATGAATAGCACGAAGTTGAAGGAGGTGAACCAGCCTTTTGCAGGACCAGAGGCAACTAAAGAATGCGAAGTACAACATCCAAAAATGTCAGCAATTGGCATAGGCAAATTGAACAAAAGAAAAGATGAGAATATGGGTGAAGGTATGTCATTTGTCCAAGCTGTCAAATTTTGTTTCTGTCTTAATTATGAATTTGTTTATTTGATTTTCGAATATTTATTTCTTGCAGATTTTGTAAACCTGAGAAAAAAAATCAAGAAAGAATCTTTTCAACATATTCAAGGGACGGTGAAAATGATTAAAAGTAAGGATGCTCTAAATGTGGACAAGTTCCAGGTTTCCACTAGAAACCTGGATTGGCTTGACCACAATTTGAATTCTGATTTACCCCATAAGGAATCTGTAAAGGAGGAGAAGAAATTAAGTTTACGAAAAGATTCAAGCTTTAGAGAAAAAGGTAGTCTTCATATTCATGTGAAGAAACAGAAAGACCAGATACAGGATTTACCAGATGGTCAGTTTTTTAACATAAATGCAAGTAGTAGAAAAGAAGTATCTATAAAGAAGAAAAAATTCATGGATTGTGACAACAGAGAGTATCGAGAAGTGGCACAGCAATCGATAAAAAAGGAGGAGAAGGATATTGATTTTCAGAGAGAACAAAAATCCAGAGTGTCTCAGATTGATGATGAGTTCAAAAGAAGCAAGGGTGGTGACTCATCAAAAAGAAAGGTTTCTAACGCTAGAGTTATTTTGTCAAGAGGTAATGAAAAATCAACTAACAGTGTTAAGGAAAAAGAACAGTCAAAGAATATTAAAGTGAAGTTACCACAGTCAAAGAATCTTAAGTTGAAGTTACCACTGACCAAGGAGGATATAGATGAGCTGAGAAAGGATTTGGGGTGTGTTTCGATGGCTGCCACTTCAAGCTGCTCCAAGATTTCTGACTCCCGTAAAAATGGAGTTGGTTTTATGGACCAGGTCAAAGGCTCACCGGAGGAGTCAGTTTCCTCATCTCCTGTGAGGACGCCCTATCTGAATCAGGCCTTACCAGTTACATCGGAGAGTGCAGGTAAAGTTGGTTCTAGAGTAAATGAATTTTCTGCAATGGGGAGTGGGAAGAAATCTTTGGGCGTGAATAGAAATTCTGACTTGGGGATAAAGCGGAAAGGGAAAACCACTGGCGTCCGTAACGTTGAATCCTTCAAAAACACCGCTGGTTTTCGAGAAAGTATTGCCGTGGAAATACCTTGTGGTGAACATATATCAAGTGGCAACCAACCTCGTGAATTTTTAGAGACTCCTTTGGTTGATAACAAAAGCGGTATCTTGGAACAATGTGGCCAATGTCCCCCCAGATTACTTGTTAATTGCATTCATAGAAAGGAGGAAATGAGCATGGACTTATCCAAAGCATTTTCACCTCAACAGAGCTCTGGAAAGAGGAAGAGAACACATGGTGAGAGGTTGGCAGAGAAGGTTTCTGATCCATCTACTGGTTCAGAAATTTTGGATTTAAAGGAAAAACTGAAAGAAGAGATAGATGTTGATGACAACTATCATGTGCAGTCTGAAGTGTTGAGTAATGTGAAACATTCATTCTCAGATGAGTCTAGCATAAAATCTGTTCATCACGGAAAATCTGCTGCTCTAGAAACAAGCTTTGTGAATGAAAATGTCTTCATTCTTCCTCTCTCTACTGCCTTAAAAGAAGCTCAAGATGCTTTGAAAAAAGCTGAACAACTTAAATCTCATGCCGATCTGATCAAGGTCTTTTTAGATTGCATCTTAATCTGAGGTTATTTGTTTATGGTCTTTCCAGATTGCTTGTTAATCTGTTTGCGTCTCCTTCTAAAAAAATTATTTTATTGGAATTGTCAATTATTTGATTCGTATAATGTACAATATCCTCGTGCTTTGCCATGCTTGTTTTTTGAGTTGTATGCTAATTCAGGATCTTCCTTGTTCACGTTTTTACTTTTTCTCTCAATAACTTTTGCAGAACTCTGGTTTTGGCTCTGAAAGTAACTATGAATACTTAAAAGCTGCTCTTAAGTTTCTTCATGGCGCTTCACTTTTAGAGGCCTGCAATGGTGAAAGCATAAAAGATTGGAAGACTAATCTTATGCAAGTCTATGGTACTGCTGCCAAACTTTGCGAGTAAGTATATGGTTAATCGTTAGTTACTTCCGCAATTTGATATTATTTGATCAAATTTTATTTTATTTTATTTTTTTAATTGCCCGTCGAACTTGTCAAATGTAAGGGGGGGACCGATTCTTTAAGTTTTGCCCTGAGAAGGAGATTATGAGACTAGGGGAGTTAATTATTAGCTATCTGATGATACTTTGAAGTTGAAGTACATATTAAACTATTTTATGAGTATAACAAGCTTGATGTGGAAGAAGATCGTCGTTGCATGTTTTAAGCATTGATTTTAGAATCGTTCAATATCTTTCATTGTCTCGAAGCTTCTTTCTTAAGGGCTATTTTCTAGCTTCATGTCGAATTATTAAAAGTTAGGAGAGATATATTAAGATTAGAATCCTAGATTTAGTTCTGATTTGATTTGATTCTGATTTATTTCCTAGTTTTAGGATATTTCTTGATTTCTTTCCTTGTCTCCGTTCCTTGTATTTATACTCTGTTTGACATTAATAAAATTTAAGAATTCAGTTTATCAAATTCTTCATGGTATCAGAGCGACCATGGTAAAACACGGTCTCACCACAGGAATCTCTTCGGAGGAAAAATCCGATATCCTTGAGTCGAATCCCAACCCTTCCAATAACTCTCTCCTTATCACTCCTCACCGCCTTACAAGTCTGAACTACTTGCAATGGTCCCAATCCGTAAGAATGTTCATCTGTGGACGCGGCAAAAAAGAGTACCTCACCGGAGAAATTGAAGCCCCAGCAAAGACTAATGCCGGCTATAAGAAGTGGAAGACGGAGAATCACTTAATCATGTCATGGCTCATCAATTCCATGAGTTTGGAAGTAGGTGAGAATTTCCTTCTCTACGAGACTGCTAAAGATGTTTGGGAGGCAGTCCATGAGACGTATTCAAGTTCCGATAACACCTCGGAAATGTCGGCTATTGAATCAGCCCTTCACGATCTCCTGCAGGGAGAACTCAGTGTCACCCAGTACTATAATGCCCTCACCAAACAATGGCAGCAACTTGATGTTTTTGAAACCCACGCTTGGAAGTGTCCGGAAGATGGTCAGCGCTATCGCAAGATTGTGGAGCAGAAGCACACCTTCAAGTTTCTACTTGGTCTCAACAAAGAACTAGATGATGTTCGAGGCAGAGTAATGAGTGCCAAGCCATTCTTGGGTCTTCGAGAAGCTTTTGCTGAGATTCGCCGCGAAGAAAGCCGCAAAAAGGTCATGATGGGCCCACCTTCTACCTCGGTTGATGGTTCTGCCCTCCTCGGGTCTTCACTCGGTGCTACTGGAGCAACTCAACAAGAGAGGCGTAAGTCACGGCCAACATGTGAGCACTGTTCCAAACCAGGGCACACGAAGAACACTTACTGGGTTCTCCATGGCAAACCTTCTGGTTGGAAATCCTCCCGTCCTGCGACGGCCAAGACCAACCGCAGCCTCTCAGTTAACCCTCAGGCGACCAGGCCAACGACAGTCCGTTCTCTCCGCAACAGATTGAAGCACTGCAACAAATCATGTCTGCAACCTTAGCGCAACATGCTACTGGATCTAAATCCACCAGCCTTCACGCTACCAAAGGTATAGACGTTCTTGCTTTAATTTCCGCTCAGCAGTTCTCGTGCTCTTGGATTGTCGACTCGGGTGCCTCCGACAATATGACCGGCAACCGGAATCTCTTTACAACATACCAACCCAATACCGACTCTCTCCATGTTCGGATTGCGGATGGTACCAAGACCCGGATTGCTGGTTTCGGATCCGTACAGATTTCCTCCGACCTTACTCTTAAATCTGTGCTGCATGTTCCTTCTTTGTATTGCAATTTATTGTCCATTAGTAAATTGACAACCGATGAACAGTGCTCGGCTAATTTTTCCAATAATGTGTGTTTTTTCCAGGAGTTGGGATCGATGAAGACGATTGGCAGTGCTAGGATGTGCTCAGGCCTCTATCTCCTCAATACAAGTCTATCCAGCCTCGAATCTCGCTCCCATTCCTGTTCAAATGCTAGTTTTGGTTTTCATAGAGTTTGGAAGTGATGTTATGCGCTTACACTTTCAGTTAGGTCATCCAAGTTTCTTTTATCTTGAAAAATTGTATCCGAATTTATTCGTTAATAAAAGGTCGAGGTTTTTTCATTGTGATATCTGTCAACTTGCAAAACACACTCGGGTCTCATATAATCCTATTCCATACAAACCTTCTCAACCATTTTCACTCATCCACAGTGACATTTGGGGTGCATCTCGGATACCCAATATAAATGGAGCCCGGTGGTTCGTCACCTTCATCGACGATCATACCCACCTTACATGGGTCTTTCTTATGAAGGACAAATCTGATCTCGCCCAAATATTTCCAGCCTTTAACACTATGATCCAAACACAATTCAATACCCGTATTCGGGTTCTCAAGTCTGATAATGCCCGTGACTACTTCAACACCACCTTAGGATCCTATTTCACCTAGCAGGGCATTGTCCAAATCAGCTCTTGCGTCGACACACCGCAAAAAAACGGGATTGCCGAAAGAAAAAACCGTCACCTTTTAGAGGTCGCATGTTCCCTTCTATTCTCCATGAATGTGCCGAAATACCTGTGGGGAGAGGCTGTTTTGACCGCTGCCTATCTTATAAATCGGCTCCCGTCCCGGGTCTTGCTGTATGTCACCCCTTTTCAAACCCTATCGTCCAGTTTCTCACATATTAATACATTATCGTCTCATCTCCCACCAAAAATATTTGGTTGCACCGCTTTCGTTCACATCTACCCTCATTTCCGTAGTAAGCTTGATCCTCGGGCTACCAAGTGTGTATTCATCGGGTACTCCTCTAACAAAAAAGGATACAAATGTTACTGCCCCGTCTCTCGAAAAACATTCACAATTATGGATGTTAACTTTTTCGAAGATACTCCATATTATCCCAAAACTGTCCTTCAGGGGGAGAAACAACCTACAATCGAAGTCCCGTTTAAGTCAACTACACCTACTGTCCCATCGAACCCAAACCCACCAGCTACACCAGCTACCGAAACCTATGTTAGTCCACCCACCTCGCCAAACCTCCAAGTCTATACGTGAGGTCAGTGGCGACGAGGTCAGGGGGAGTGTGAAGCTCGAGCACATCCTACACTTGCCGCTGAAGATACCACTACACCGATCCCAATTCCGGAGACAACTACACTAAGCACTCCTGCTTCAGTCCCTCAGAATCAGAATCTGGAAGACTTGCCTATAGCTCTACGGAAAGGTACTCGTACATGCACTAACCATCCGATTGATAGGTGGGTCTCCTACGGACGTCTCTCCCAGTCCTACAGAGCATATGTCACGAAGCTGGATAATATCTACATTCCGAATACCATCCAGGAAGCACTTCTGCATCCGGGCTGGGCTGAAGCAGTGAAATCCGAACTCACGTCTCTAGAAAGGAATGGTACGTGGTCGATTACCGAATTGCCACCTGGTAAAAGAGCCGTGAGTTGTAAATGGATTTTTACAGTGAAGTTTAACGCTGATGGGAGTGTTGAGAGATTGAAAGCTCGATTAGTGGCTCGTGGGTTGACTCAGTCATATGGGATCGATTATGAAGAGACATTTGCGCCGGTAGCGAAACTCAATACTGTCCGGTTCCTCCTCTCCTTAGCAGCGAATCTCGATTGGAAATTGCAGCAATTGGACATTAAGAATGCATTTCTTATTGGGGACCTAGAGGAAGAAGTGTATATGGAAGTCCCCGTCGGTTTAGTGGTTCCGAATGAACCAGGGAATCAAGTGTGCAGATTGCATAAGTCCATCTACGGTCTTAAACAATCGCCTAGAGTGTGGTTTGGAAAGTTTTCCACGGTGGTTAAAGACCAGGGGTTTGTCCAGTGCCAAACGGATCATACGCTCTTTGTTAAACATTCTCAAGATAATAGAATTGCCATCCTTATTGTGTATGTGGATGACATTATATTAACTGGAGATGATGAAGAGGAAATCAGTAGTATCAAGGCTACGTTGGCTCGGACGTTTGAGGTGAAGGATTTGGGACCTCTCCGCTACTTTCTAGGTATGGAAATTACCCGTTCAAAGAAGGGCATATCCGTTTCTCAGCGGAAACATGTACTCGATCTACTTAGAGACACTGGGATGCTCGGTTGTAAACCTGCAAGCACATCAATGGTATCGACTCGAGAGGCCGAAGGTGTACCCGAAGGAGATCCCGTCGAGAAACAACGGTATCAACGGTTGGTGGGACGATTGATCTACCTGTCGCACACACGACCGGACATTGGTTTCGCGGTTAGCTACGTAAGTCAGTTCATGCATAATCCGAAGCAATGCAACATGGATGCAGTCTACCGCATACTTCGGTATTTGAAGAAGTCTCCCGGAAAGGGGATTTTATTTCAGAAACATGATGATCGTAACATCATTATGTTTTCAGATGCTGATTGGGCAGGAAGTCCTATTGACCGAAGATCTACTACGGGTTTCTGTTCCTTCGTATAGGGAAATTTGGTGACTTGGAGGAGCAAGAAGCAACCCGTTGTGTCAAGAAGCAGTGCTAAAGCTGAGTTTCGCGCGTTGTCCTTAGCCACGTGTGAAGGGATATGGATTAGAAGAATGATGGCCGAATTGAAAATGCCGTACCATGAGTCTGTGATCCTCAAGTGCGATAATCAAGCTGCGATTAGCATTGCTAAAGACCCTATTCATCATGACCGTACTAAGCATGTCGAAATTGATCGTCACTTTATTGCCGAGAAGATTAAGAGTACTGAAGTATTACTGCGGTATACTCCAACTCGTGAACAACTTGCGGATATCTTGACCAAAGCTTTGATTGGTCCTAACTTTGATGAAATATGTAACAAGTTGGGAATGTATGACATTTACGTCCCAACTTGAGGGGGAGTGTCGAATTATTAAAAGTTAGGAGAGATATACGTAATATTTAGTTTACTTTTATTAAGATTAGAATCCTAGATTTAGTTCTGATTTGATTTGATTCTGATTTATTTACTAGTTTTAGGATATTTCCTGATTTCTTTCCTTGTCTCCGTTCCTTGTATTTATACTCTGTTTGACATTAATAAAATTTAAGAATTCAGTTTATCAAATTTCACTTCACAATAAACTTCATTCAATTTTCAGAACCTGTGCCTATGAATACGATAAAAGCTGTGAACTGGCTGCTGCTGCTTTGGCCTATAAATGTGTCGAAGTGGCTTATCTGAAGATAGTATGCTGCAAAAGCAGTGGTACACACCGAATTTGGCGCGATTTGCAATCAAGTCTGCAGATGCTTCCTCAAGGTATTGTGTTTCCAATTTCAAACGTAAATTTTTCATTATATTGGCACCAAGTTGTGTGTTCACATTCAGGAAACAAATCTTGTACGATAAAGCAATACTCGTACTCGCTGTTTTGATCTTAAGACCAATGAAATAGAATTACTTAATAACTAATTTTTCCCACTCTGTTCTGATTGATTTTTTTTTTTTGGGTGTTTTAATTGATTCCATATGACACTTGTGGACAGCAGGTGAATCTCCATCATCTTCAGTATCTGACATTGATAACTTCAACAATTTAGTGGTGGCTGAGCGGGCCGCTTCATCTAAGGGCAATGATTCTCATGCATTGAATCATGTTATGGTTCCCCGCAACCGCTCGAACCTTGCTCGGCTGCTTGACTTTGTAAGCCGATCGACCCTGGTTATGCTATTTGCATCTATTTTTTGTAGCAATTGTTTTCATTTGAATATGGCGACCGGTGATGATGTAGAACTATATTGGGGTACTTGGCTCAGTGGCTGAACTTTTTCATCACTAGATATATGGCTTCCTGAAGTCAATTAAATAGTTCACTCCACAGCACTGCTATGGTCGGAATATGCTAGTTTACCACCCTTCACATAATTGTTATATTATTATGTTTTGCATATCTTAAATAAACTAATAAATGTTGCTAATTTTGCTGGTGTAGCAGCAGGAGATACCCATACATTTCATTCGACTCTATATGGTATTGGTCATCTGGAAATTGGCAAACATTGCTTGCCATTTCTTGGGGTACTAGCAAACGTTTGCACGCAATTGTGTGCATATAAGTGAATTTAAATATAAATATTTATTTATATATTAAAAAATTTTGTGTGGAATATTATGAGAGGTTAAAATAACTTTTAAAGTTAATATTTGAAGTTTTATTTTATTCCATTGCATTTGTTGCATTAAAAAAATAACGATATTATGGAAATAGGTATTTTAGGAAAAAAATTTGGTGTATCATGAGACACCAAAGAGTGCTCTTGCTTTATATATAGCATAGATATTGTAAAATATTAGGGTCACGGATTGGTCATGGGGCTGATGTTGATAGTGTGCGTCATTCTCTGTCATCTTTCATTCAGTACATCTGGGCTGTAAAATTTAAATCTGGGTTCTTTGCAGACGAAAGATGTAAATTCTGCTATGGAAGCTGCCAAAAAGTCGCTAGATATGTATAAAGCGGCTTATGTTAAGTTTGAGGAGTCACAGAATAAAGAGGCCATTGCTTCTGTCAAGAGAGTCATTGACTTCAGCTTCCATGATGTCAAGGAGCTTATAAATTCTGTGTGGCTTGCATTTGATGCCATAAACCGCCAAGCTCCCTGTCGCACCAGAGAATAATAACTTTTAATGCCATCAACCTCCAAGCTCCCAGGTCACGCCAGAGAATGTTCAACTGTACAGACGTGCTTTATACCAGTGTAAATCCCGAGCAAGCGCCCTGATTTGAAAGAAAGCTCTTGTGAGCTTATTTCAGAGTCCAGTTTTGATATTTGAGGTTAACAGAATACATTGTATCTAGGAAGAGATTATCATAGAGAAGTTGGGCATATAACCGATCCATTCTAATGGAAGCTTTAACATTTTGTTCATGTATGCTGTCATCGTTTTCTTCTGTATATAGAAATCGACGTTTTACAAGAGTTAAGTCCCTTATAATTGTAAATCGAATTTTGATCTTCAATCTTGTTTTTACCATGTATGGAAATAGAGAACCGAATATCAAAGGCTCTCTGCATCTTACATTGTTGACTGTGAATGCTCTTTATTTTATACTCATAATTCTTTACAGTGGCAAATATAGTATGTAATCTGCAAAAATAATTTTATGTTTTTAAATTTTTATACTCCTGAGATAATCAAACAAATTTAAATAATTATTTGATATTTTAATTTAAAAATACTATAAATGTTTTAACTTCTTACTAAAATATAAATAAAAATAAATCTTTCGATGCACTCAGGGTCAAATTTTAATAAATTAAGTAATGTAAATTATATAAATTAAATTTGAAACTGGAAAATGATTTTCGGTTTCGGTTTTGATTTTGGTTTGATTGAGAAGATAGCTTTGGTTTTTCTTTTGGTTAAAAATTTATAATTTTCTTGTAATTGTTTTGTAGAAATAGAAAATTCTTCTTTGCTATGGACTTTTGCCATTTGTTTTTTTGGTAGAAAATACATTAAAAATTAAATGATTTTTAAATGAAAGAACCATTATTCATCGATCACCAAGGATGATGACAGAATCACTTGATTTGGTCTGTCGAAGTGGAAACATATATACTTGCAAGTGGAAAATTAGTGGCTCCATTCTAATTAGTACACACCACAAACAAACAAAGAATGTGTACTTTTAATATTATAAATAACACAGAACTCAACCAATACTCACCATTCAATATGTTATTTTTCAAATTATGCACCAACCTTAAGTGGCTTGTCATGGTGCATCAATAGAATTTCGAACTTTGTATATTTAATCATGTAATAACAAAAAACCAGACAATTAAGTGATTGATGTTAACATACAAAAATGTCGAAATCATCAGATATTTTATTTATTTTTAATATATTATGTATATTCTTGTTACATCATATATGGAATTCATTTTTCTGGATTTTTTTCCTTTTCATATTTTGATTCTGATAACATATAGAATGATAGATATTTATAATCTCCAGCAGGGTGACTCTTGTTTCAGAAATTTAAAGTCAAGTTCGAATATACGTCTGTGATCACTTGTTTAATCGAGATATCGAGTCGAGTATGAATTAATTAATTCCATGGTGATACCTTATGGATGAGCTCATTATCCTTGGCCCATCCTTAGCCCAAATGGAAGACGGACTCATCACGGGCCCATGTATTCTCCTATAAATATCAGGTTCAGGTGTATAACTCAGGCATTCAATAGATTATTTTTCAGCAGCATCCTTAGCTGCCCTCTTATATCCACAGTCTCTGACTTGAGCGTCGGAGGGGCTACGTAGGGACACCTTCCCGGTCCCCTTCTAACGGTCTTATTAATGATTTCAGGCTCAGGACTATTCAAAAATTGTGTCTAGACTAGTGACACTTGCAGGAATCGGATCCTAAATTTTTCATGAGTATTTGTGTAAGAAGAATCCTACTCGTTCCCAAATGACTGATTCGAGTTGCATACAAGTCCATATAGATTTGTTATGTCAACTAAGCAAGATGGCTTGAAATAAATTAGATATGCAAAGTCCTAACAAAATCGATGGTTAACGTTTGTCTTAGCTAATCAAATTGCTAAGAATATGATTGTCGGAATTATTGTTTGAAATTGTTCGCAACAAATTACATGCATGACTAAAATAATTAAAGTGCTCCAATTTGGACAAAAGGTGTCAATATATTATTACATGTTAGAATAATTCATATTTCATCACAAAAAAAGACAAATTTTTTTGAAAAACTAACACTGATTTCGTCATAAAATATTGGTTGTGGAAACCACAATGACCATCACAACTAGATTCTGTGTATCAATAGATTCTCGCAGCTTTAATACTTCCATCTATAAATAGACGTGTTGTCCAAAGTTCAGCAAACCTGCAAACTAGTAGAAGTTTAATAAACTCGATCTGTAATAAATATATCTTCGATCTTTATAATTCTTTGTATCATCAATGGCTCCAATGCAAATTTCTGATATCAAAGTAGGTCACATTGATGATGTTCAAGAGTTGAAAAAGGCAAAATCTCCTCATATTCCTGAAAGATTTATCCGGGATTCGACCGAAAGGCCGAAACTAGATAAAACCAGTCCTCCTTCGTGCAACAACATTCCTGTAATTGATTTCTCAAAGCTTTGTGGTGGAAACAAAGATGACTTCTGCAGTGAAATTTTTAAGATCAAGATTTCTTGTGAGGAGTGGGGTTTTTTCCAGGTATTGATCAATGGTTATGTCCATTTTTTTGCTACTTTTAATCATGTTATGTTGAAAAATATTTCATTTTTTGGGTTTTATGGCAGGTGATAAACCATGAAATTGATTTAGAATTGCTGGAAAAAATAGAAAAGGTGGCAATGGAATTCTTCATGATGCCTTTGGAAGAGAAGAAGAAGTATCCAATGAATCCGGGGTCTGTTCAAGGATATGGACAGGCTTTTGTTTTCTCAGAAAACCAGAAACTAGACTGGTGTAATATGTTTGCTCTTGGATTGGAGCCTCACTACCTACGAAACCCAAAATTATGGCCCACCAAACCATCTGATTTCAGGTATGAACAAGTAAAGTATTTTTTATTTATTTTTTTAAAAAACCCACTTTTGGAAATGTTTTCATAACTATTTCTCTCATTCATTTTGAACAATTACACAAACAATATGATTCGACAGAAACCTTAGTTAAAACCAACTTTTCATCTAGTTTGATTTTAATTAATTAAAGACCCGTGTAAACATATCTGTCACGTTCGACGTAGTTTCGAAAACACGTGACAAGCATTTCTTTGTATCTCTAAATAAATGAATAGACCGAAACACTCTGTTCTCAAACTTCAAGATTTTGACAGTGAAACTGTGGAGGTATACTCGAGAGAAATTAGAAAACTTTGTAAGAACTTGCTCAAGTACATAGCCGTTAGTCTCGAATGCAATGAAGACGTGTTCGAGGAGATGTTCGGCGTGGCTGTGCAAGCAGTGAGGATGAATTACTATCCAGCATGCCCCAGACCAGATCTTGTATTAGGACTAAGCCCACACTCTGATGGAAGTGCACTCACAGTTTTACAACAGGGAAAGGGCAGCTCAGTTGGCCTACAAATATTAAAAGACAATACATGGATCCCAGTTCAGCCTGTTCCAAATGCTTTGGTCATCAATATTGGTGACACTATTGAGGTATCAAGCATCTCACTTCTTGTTCAATACTATGTTTTTCAAGGACAGGCATAAAATTTTTCCAACCCCACCATAGACTACTTAGATTGGGAAAGTCGGTCATAATTTTAATCATTTTTCGCCCGCCAGATATTGATGATATGAAACCGGAAATTATCGACATGATTACATATATTGTTGGCATGACTAATGTCACATCAGTATTCCACCAAAAAACATGAATTAAATTACAAAAGAAACGGAGTTTATCTTTGATTTTGGATTCGAAAAACAGGTGCTAACGAATGGGAAATACAAAAGCGTGGAACATCGAGCTATCACTCACATGGAAAATGATAGACTCTCAATTGTTACATTCTATGCTCCTAGCTATGAAATAGAACTTGGGCCGATGCAAGAACTGATAGATGACACCAATCTTTGCAAGTACAGAAGGTACAACCATGGAGAGTACAGCAAACACTACGTCACCAACAAGCTTCAAGGCAAAAAAACATTGGAATTTGCCAAGATTAATTAGGCACGTGCTAAGTGTCATTTAATTACTTTATTTGTAGCCTAATTCTACCCCTAACTAGATGTTTGGTGATGTATCACGTCATATTATGACTTTCCTAGGACTTGTAAATATGATTTGTGTGAATTTAATGTTGTTGCTTAAGATTTGGTTGTTGGGCCCACGTGTGTTAATAAAATAAAATAATATTTGATGATGTCAAATTTATAATAATAATAACAACATGAATGACAATAATACAATTACATATGATCGATCTACATAATTGTTTTGTCTTATGGCATGTTGAAACTGTGCATTTGCCCTCGGTGGGCTCTAATTGTTTTCTCGGGTGAAATTCGAGATAAAATTTGAAAATTTGATACTAATATATGATATTGGAGTACAAAATATTATAGATATGACCCGAATATATGATTTTTGTGTATTCGAACATGTATAACAAGTGTTTGTATTAAAGAAACATATTTTATTAGATGATAATCGATACAAAATATTTAAAATATGATACTATATATGATATTCGAGTATAAAATATTTCAGATATGTTACTAATATATGATTTTGAGTATCCAAACATGTATAAAAAATATTGATATTAATGAACCGTGTCTTTTTCCGAATGAAAATCGTTACAAAACATAAAAAATATGATACTGATATATGATATTTTAGTATCAACTCTTTCAGATATGATACTAATACATGATATTTGAGAATGCAAACAAATGTAACAACTGTTGATATTAATATAGTTGTTCCAATTTTATAATCAAAATTTATATTTTGTGTCAGATCTAAAACATTTAGTACTCTAATTCAAAATAAAAACATTGAGTACTCAAATATATATATTATTTTCGGATTCTCAATGTTTTATATCGAATTTCATGCGAAAAATACATGTGGGCCTATGAAGTGTATAAACATTTTTTTGTGTGAATCAGATACTGTAAAATTTTTTAGTCTGACTGAGATTGAACAAAAATATAATTATACTGGTGTGGATTTAAAAGCAAGTCTCCCACAATAAAACCTAGCGCATAAAAAAAAAGATCAAAAACAAGTGAAACACCGTACCACAAAAAATCGAATCTCCAAAATAACCAAACCAAACGGAGTTTTCCAAACCAATTGCTCACTCATCGTTTAAGCAAAAACTTGTGTGAGACGGTCTCACGAGTCATATTTTTTTAGACAGATATCTTATTTGGGTCATCCATGAAAAAGTATTACTTTTTATGCTAAGAGTATTATTTTTTATTATGAATATCGGTATGATTGACCCGTCTCACGTATAAACATTCGTGAGACCGTTTCACAAGAGACCTCCTCCATGATTTATTATATTCGAACCGTGTAAATTAAGTATCCTATAAAATAAAGCAATAATGTTCTGATGGACAATATACGATACAGATTTACTCACAAGATTTTATATTAAATAATTAAAAAAAGGTCATCTTTCTCCTTATTTGAGTGATATTTGGCAATCAAGGGCTGAGGTGCAAGATCCCAACAGAAAATGCCACTTTTTACTGTTTGGTCTAAGAGATTCATTCCAGTTAATAATATAGTAATGATAATTATTGATTGGGATCCCTACTTTTTCTCAGTGGTGGGAGAGAATGTGAATCCACGATCATGTTTTGTCTGCAGCAACTTGCTATATAATTGTATCGTAAATTTGGTAGGGATATCATATTAAAGATTTGTTTAAATTTGATCTTCCAGAATCATATTACTTCAAATATATTCATTTGATCAACATGTTATCAATTTCATACTTCAGATAATGTACAAACTCAAAATTGGATCAAACTGTAGAGTTTGCTTTTCTAATTTTTGAAGTTGCTCTTGAATTTATTCATGATATTTTATGAATGAATGAATGCCAAGTAGTGCGCCACGCGGCATTAAGATATATATATATATATATATTATATAATAATGAAGGAGCACAAATGTGCAATAATTAGGGGCAGATGTCAGATTCCATTGTGGTTCTGTTTGGACTACGAACCACAACTGGAACTATATTTGGAAAATAGAATCCAGAAATCCAAAGCTGGTTTTCAGTTCCATGACTAAAATTGAACCTGATACCCTTATAAGGATCCGGATCATCATTAACCCGACTTATTACTTAGATAGCCCAGATCAGAGCCAATATGCCAGGCACTTTACCCAAGACCCGGGCATTTCTCCTCTTCCCAGGTGATCACCAGATAGCCCGAGCCCTTAGACTAGCACCCGAATATCTTACCATCCGGACCACCTCGAGAATTGCACCACACTCGAGTATGATTGATACAGGCCGTCTAATCTGTCAGAACCACTTGGGGTTGGAGTGTCCTAGAAATCATCAGAAGCTATAGTATGGGCAACCGACTTGCCATACTTAGTAGGTGACACTGGAATCGAGGTACCTACCTCATTTTCTACTATAAATAGCATGTATACTTCTCATTTAATGATTCTGAATTTTCGAACATTCAAGCACTCACATATATTCTCTCATATATTTGCTTGTGTTCATCTTCAACCTGCTGACTTAAGCATCGGAGTGGCTACGCCGAACACTCCTCCGGCGCACATTCACGACTTACTTTCTTGTTTGCAGGTGTTATTCCAAGCAATTACTTTCACTCAAATTCCTAAACACTAAAAATTACTGATTCGATCCTTTGGAGCTCCTTGCCCGGCTCATCCATTTCAGCGTGATCACATCATTGGCGTCGTCTGTGGGAAACTTGAGATTAAGGCGTTGATATGGCTCGAACAAGAAGAACTAACCAGGACAATTTCCGGGCTGCTGGAGATGGTGCACAGACTTCTGGACAAGGTGGTGTTCATACCACCGGACCCAATCTTATTACCATGTCCCCGGTGGAATTGGCCAGAATTGTATCCGAGGCAGTAAAGCAAGCCATGGCCAGGAAAGAAGCTTCTCATCAAGTTACCCCACCTAGAGGGAAACAGGAGAATGAGCAGAAGCGGCAGCAGGAGTTGAGGGAGGAGGAGGAGATGAGAAGAGAGGACGAAGAGTCTAGCACCGGGTCCAAATCTCCAACTGTTGCGGAAGAGTTGTTGGAACTAAGACAAAAAATGAAGGTCTTGAAAGGGCAGTTGGAAAGCCGGAGTACTTCCCGGGCAATCGCCAAAGGATGCCCATTTGCTAATATTATTGTCCAGAAGCCTCTTCCCGGGAACTTCAAATCTGCCAAAGTAAAGGATTACGATGGCAATGCAGATCCCGAGGAACACCTGGCCAGGTTTGAGAATATGGCCATGTTACACTGATCGAATCAAGTGTAAGGTGTTCTTAACAACGTTGGTCGATTTTGCTCAGAGATGGTTCGAGGGATTGGCTCCTCAAAGTATCCATTCCTTCAAAGACTTTCAGAAGGTGTTTTCACACTTATTTCAGCAGTAGCAAGAAATACAAGAAGACTGCTTTTAGTCTTTTTGAACTCAAACAGAGCCCGGAGGAGAGTCTAAGGGCTTACATCAGAAGATTTAATAGAGTGGCTCTGGATGTTCCTACTTGTGCCACTGAAACAAAGACTACTTACTGCATTCACCCAAGGTTTGAGGGAGGGTGAATTTTTCAAGTCGTTAACTAAGAAAGTGCCCAGGGATTTCGAGGATTTACTATCCCGGGCAGAAAAATACATCAATATGGAGGAAGCTCAAAAGTAGAAGAGGGAAACTGTAAGGAAGGAGAGAGGGGACCGGATGTCTAAGCCCGAGGAAAAAGGCCAAAGGAGGGGTAATCCATGGCACTTTTCTCACCATGTGCCTCTAAAGATTGCCCGGGAGAGGGAGGTCCAGGAGTGCAGTAGAGATCTGGCCCCTGATTATCAATTATCCCGACCTGAGAACAGAGGATTTTGCACTCTCCACAAAATATGTTATCACAACACTGAAGACTGCAAAACATTGAAGGGAGACTATGCCTTACCTTCCGTCCCCGGACAGAGTCAAGCCAACAAGAGACCGAGATTGCCGTCGTGGACATCTCGACAGCCAGGGTCCAGTTCCCGGGGAGGAGATGTGAGAAGTAATCCGAGGAGTGAGCCCGGGAGAAGGAGAGAGTCCGAGCCCGAGGGAAAGAAGAATTCATCCCCGGTTATGGGGTTAATCAAAATGATTTCTGGAGGATCCACTGATGGTGACTCTAATCGGGCGAGGAAATCCAGGAGTAGGAGGGATTGCATGGAGGTGGAGGGGATGAGAAGGAATGAAGCGGTGATTAGTTTTGGCCCGGAGGATTTGAAGGGAGTAAATCTGCCCCACAATGATGCCCTTGTCATCCAAGCCCGGGTGGCCAACTATGATGTCATGAGGGTCTTTATTGACTCGGGCAGTTCTGTGAATGTAATCTTCAAAGTGGCCCTGGTGCAGATGGACTTGCAGGGTTATCATTTGAAAGCTGTGGAGACTGCCCTTTTTGGCTTTGCTGGCCATGTGGTTTACCCGGAAGGGGAGATTGTCTTGCCACTAACTTTGGGCTCCCAGGATCTTAAAAAGACGGTGATGACCTCTTTCACTGTAGTGGACTCCCCATCATCATATAACATCATTCTGGGGAGACTACCATAAATGAGCTGAGGGCTGTGGCATCCACCTACCACCAAAAGATAAAATTTCCTGTGGCAGCCCGGGTAGGAGAAGTCCGGGAGGATGAGCCTTCTTCTCGGAAATGCTATGTGGAAGCAGCCTGGGCCGATCAAAGCAAAACCAGGAGGGAGGGAAAGAAAGCTAGGGTTGATGAAGTAAGAGGAGGAGTAGTGGAGAAGGGGGAAGTACATTTTGTGGCTGAAGAAGAGCAGGAGGTCGTAGAAGTTGGACCAGGCCAGCAAATCCGGGTGGCCAGGGACCTCAGTGCATCCACCCGGGTTAGCTTGATTAACTATTTAAAAACTAATATTCATGCTTTTGCCTGGTCCCAGCAGGAGTTGGCAGGGATCTCACCCCTGATATCGGAGCATCATTTGAACGTTCTCCCGGGATCTCACCAGGTGAAGCAGAAGAAAAGACACTTTGGTCCGAAAAAGGACAAAGTTATTGATGAACAAGTGAGAGATCTGCTGAAGGCAGGCCACATTCGGGAAATTCAATTTCCTACATGGCTCTCGAATGTGTTGTTGGCACCTAAGTCCACCGGAAAGTGGAGGATGTGCGTGGACTTCCGTGATCTCAACAAAGCTTGTCCCAAAGACCATTATCCCCTGCCCAGCATTGACCAACTGGTGGATTCCACCTCAGGCTTCGAGCTGCTGAGTTTCATGGATGCTTACCAAGGGTATCATCAAATCCCCTTGGCCAAGAATGATCAAGACAAAGCCAGCTTCATCACCTCGGGAGGTACATTTTGTTATGTTGTAATGCCTTTCGGGTTGAAGAATGCAGGGGACACCTACCAGCGTCTCATGAACAAAGTCTTTGAGAAGCAATTGGGCCGGAATGTGGAAGTATATGTGGATGATATTTTGGGCAAGTCTAAAGAGGTTGCAGGATTTCATTGCTGATTTGGAGTAAACTTTTGCCACTCTGATGCATTACGAGATCAAGCTTAACCCTGCCAAGTGTATTTTTGGCGTAAAGAGTGGCAAGTTCTTGGGGTTCATAGTGACAGACCGGGGGATTGAGGTGAATCAGGAGAAATTCAAATCTGTGTTATGCATGTCATCTCCCCGATCTGTCAAAGAAGTTCAGAAGCTGACCGAGAGGATTGCTTCCCTTTCTCGATTTATATCCCGATCAGCACACAGGAGTTATCCTTTATTTCAGGTCCTAAGGAAGGCACAACAATTCGGGTGGGATGAGAAGTGTGAACAGGCTTTCCAGGACTTGAAGATCCATCTTGTAAAGCTTCCTGTATTGGTGAAGCCAGAGCCCGGGGAGAAACTATTCGTTTATCTATCTTTTACAGAGTATGCTGTCAGCTCAGTTCTGATAAAAGAAGAAGACACTGATCAAAAGCTTGTCTATTATGTCACCCATGCTCTGAGAGGCCCCGAGCTTCGATACAGTGAAGTGGAAAAGATTGATTTGGCCTTGATCATGACCGCCCGGAAGCTGCGACCTTACTTTCTGTCGCATCAAATTATTGTTCTCACCAATAGTCCTCTTGGGAGGATTATGACTCACTCAGAAGTGTCCGGGCAGATGATCAAGTGGACAGTGGAATTGGGCGAGTATGACATTGAATATAAGCCCCGGGTTGCAATCAAAGCACAAGCCTTGTCAGATTTTTTATCTGAAATGGTTCAGCCCGATGAAGAGAAATTATGGAGAGTTTTTGTGGATGTGGCATCTAGCCTTGCTGGGTGTGGAGTAGGGATTGTGATAGTATCTCCTCCGGGAGAAAATATTAAATTGGCACTAAGGATTGATTCCTGGGTAACCAATAATGAGGCCGAGTATGAAGTTGTCCTTGCTGGTATCCGAGCAGTCCGGGAGGTTGGAGCATCCCGGATTATTCTGTACTCTGATTCACAGCTGATTACTCAGCAGATAAAGGGTGTTTATGAAGCTAAGGATGACAGGATGCTCAAATATTTACAGCTCATTCAAACCCAAGCGGAGATCTTTGTGGATTGGAGCATTGAACAAATACCCCGGGAGGAGAATAGAGAGGCAGATCCTCTCACGAAAATGGTTGCTTCTTTGTCAGAAGTCAGCACCCGTGAAGTGTTGCATGTTTCCCGGTTGGTCCTTTCCGCCGAGGAGGAAATATTACCAGTGCCCAAGGACTCCTGGATGACACCATTGATCAAATTCATTATAAATAATGAACTGCCCGAGGACAAAGCCCGATCTCAAAAGATTAAGTGACAAGCTCCCAGGTTTGTTCTCTTAAATAATGTATTGTACATGAGATCATTCTAGGGACCTCTATTAAAATGCTTATCTGAGGAAGATGTGGATTATGTCCTCCGGGAGATCCATGAAGGATGCTGTGCAGAGCATCTCATAGGAATATCTTTGGCCCGAAAGACAATGCTTGCTGGGTTCTGTGGCCAACTCTTAGCCAAGATTCGGCCAGAATAGTCCAGGCTTGTGAAGGGTGTCAACACCAATCCAATTTTCAACATAGCCAGGCCACTCTTATGAAGCCTATTTGGGCATCTTGTCCCTTTGATCAGTGGAGCATGGATATTGTGGGTCCCTTCCCAATTGTCCGGGCTCAGAAAAAATTCTTACTGGTGGCTGTAGATTATTTCTCTAAATTGGTAGAAGCTGAGCCATTGGCCAATATCACTGAGCAGGAAGTATTGAAGTTTCTGTGGAAGAATATAGTATGCCGGTTTGGGGTACCCAGAAGACTGATCTCAGATAATGGAAGACAGTTTCAGGGTAAAGAAGTTACATCCTGATGTCGAGAAATGAAGATCACTCAGTCTTTCACCTCTGTTGTCTATCCCCAAGCTAATAGCCAAACAGAAGTTGTGAATAAAATTATTGTACAAGCACTGAAAACCAGGCTACAAGGCAAAGGAAATGGCTAGGTGGAAGAATTACCCAGTGTTATATGGGCGTACAGAACAACTCCCTGAGCACCAACTTAAGAAACTCCCTTCAACTTGGTATACGGTTCTGAAGCAGTCCTCCCAGTTGAAATAGGGCAAACCTCTTCTCGGGTAGATTCTCACCCGGACAACAATGATCAAAGCCGGGCCATAGAATTGGACTTAATAGAAGAAAAAAGAGACCGAACATTCATTCGAATGGAAGCATATCGGAACCGGGTTATGAAGTCATATAACAGGAAGGTCCGGATCCGAGACTTCCAAGTAGGGGAGCTAGTCATGAAGAAAGTCAAACCTGCCGGGATATTGGGAAACTAGAAGCTCGGTGGGAAGGACCTTACAAAATAACCCGGAGGGTCAGCTCGGGATCTTTTTATCTAGAAGATGCCCAAGGACGTTCTCTCAAAAGGCCCTGAAATGTATTTAATTTAAAAAAATATTACGCTTGACATATGTAATTATTTTGTGGAAGAGATAATGAAAGATCTATTTTATCAAAGAGTTATGAATGTTTCTTATATCTTAGCCCGGGAGGTACTAAGCCCCGGTTATTTAAAGAAAGCCCAGAGCACTATACCTTGGCTCGGGGCACAACACCTCGACCATTCCCAAGTCCCGGGACATGCTCCCCGGCCCAAGGCTCCGTACCTTGGTTCTTAAAAAGCCCAGGACACTACACCCTGGCTCGGGGCACCACACCTCGACCATTCCCAAGTCTCGAGACATGCTCCCCGGCCCAAGGCTCCGTACCTTGATTCTTAAAAAGCCTAGGGCACTACACCCTGGCTCGGGGCACCACACCTCGACCATTCCCAAGTCCCGGGAAATGATCCCCGGCCCAAAGCTCCGTACCTTGATTCTTAAAAAGCCCAGGGCACTACACCCTGGCTCGGAGCACCACGCCTCGACCATTCCCAAGTCCTAGGACATGCTCCCCGGCCCAAGGCTCCATACCTTGGTTCTTAAAAAGCCCAGGGCACTATACCCTGGCTCGGGGCACCACACCTCGACCATTCTCAAGTCCCAGGACATGCTCCCCGGCCCAAGGCTCCGTACCTTGGTTCTTAAAAAGCCCAGGGCACTACATCCTGGCTCGGGGCACCACACCTCGACCAATCCAGATCCCGAGATATGCTCTTTTACCCATTTTCTACACTTGGGTTATATAAGGGTTTTATACCTGGTTCTATGGTTTTTACATCTCGATCATTTGCTCAATATTGGATTTTTTTAGGCATTACGGGGATCAAGAACCCAGGTATTTATTTGAAGTTACCGGTTAAATTTCAACATTTAGAAATTTTTATGATCGTTTACATACAAGCAGTGTTGTTAGCCGAGTTATTAAATAAAAGGTACAACAGTGGAAAGAAATACAATTTCATTAAAAAGCCCAAAGGCAGGAATTACAAGAAAAAGGTAAAAGAAAGTACCAGTCCTAATCTATATTTACATGCTCGGACTCTGGCTGTTCTTCTGGAGCCTCCTTCTTCTCCTCTTCCCCATCCTTGGGAAGGGATGTTATAGCACGTCCAAAGTCCGAGAAATCTTCTTTATCCTCGGGTAAAAGCCCGGCCTCTTCAAACTGCTCTCGGCACTTTTCAAAACCGGTCTGGAAGAGAGGATAGTCCTGGTATTCAACGGCCTTCTTGAATTCGGAAGATTGAAAGAAGGAGGCATGCCACTTGTCCTTATTGTATTCAGCCAGAGCCAGGGTGCTCTCGGCTTTCTCTGCCCGGAATTGCTGCACCTCCGCCTGCTCGGATAGAGAACGGTTTCTTGACTCCGAAATAGATAGGGCACCTCGCAAATTTTCCTCCTGAATGGAGCATTCAATGAGGTCATCTCTGGCTTTATCCAGGGCAGAGCGCAATCCGGCCATTTCCTCCTCGTGAGTGGCTCGAGCCCGGGACAGTTCCTCTTGAAGTTTTTCTTGAGTATCTTGGAATTGCCGAGCTCGGTTACCAAAAATGGTGGCAGCTGCAGCAACATCCTCGAAGGCCGAGATCATCAGTTGAGCAGCATGTTCAAAAGTAAGTCATTAAAAGATAAACAATAAACAGAGCAAGAAAGATTTAACGAAAAAACTTACCGCCAAGAGCTTGTTCGAGCCATCGAAAAGTTTGGCAGAAGCCCGGGAGTTCTTCAAACAAGCCTCCTCGTCAGGAGTCAGAAGCTGTTTGAAGATCTTAAGTCCCGTTGCCGAGGACCCCTCCTTAAAAATGTTGACCCGGGGAGGCTACTCGGTGAGTAGGGGCTGTTGGTTGGATTGTTGACCGGGTGGGTGGTTGACTGAGCTGCCTGAGAAGAACTTTGGCCCCCCTCCCGGTTATCCTCGACCAGGATCAGCTCCGGGCTTGTGACAGCCTTTCGCTTCTTTTGGGTGAGAGGGACATGGTCTTCAGAATCCTCCTGGTATTCATCCCGGGTCGCCTCTTCCTCCTGTTGAGCCTCGACCCAAGTCACTTCTGCTTGTTGGACCGCCTCCTCGGCCTGTTTCTTCTTCTCAGCCGCAGCCATCTGGGCTGCCAGCTTTTTCTCCTTGGCCGCCTTCTCCTCCGCCCATTTCTTCGCAAAAGCCTCTTGCATTTTGTCTACGTAAAGAAATAACAGATGAGTATGAGATTACCACTGCAAGCAGAATAAATACAAGACAAGGAATAAGAAGTTACCGGGTTGAGAGCCCAAGCCAGCTACTTCATCGATCACCCGATCTACCGGATCTTCAGCCTGGGCACTCAACCGATAGGTAACCAGGTTCTCTTGGGCAATGAGGGTGGAGGAGGAGTACTTTTGACCCTCCACCAAAGTTTGACTTTGGGTGTAAAACTCCTCAAATTTATAAGCCCGGGGAAGGGCAGGTTGTTTGGGAAGAGAAGTGATGAAGTCGGTTTGACAGGAAAGAGGGGCTAGGAGTTGAATGAAAAAATATCTTCCTTTCCATCCCTTCTGGGAAGAAGGGATGTCATCAAGAAACCGGGCATTAAGCCGGGCAGAAAGGGAAAAAGCACAGTCGCCTAATCTACAAACAAAATAGTTGTGAAGGATGAGGGAGTTAATCACAAGATTGTGCATTTTAAAAAGAACATAAACCGAAGCCATTATTTGGAAAGAATTAGGGTGGAATTGGTTGATAGGCACACCAAAGAGCTTGGCGACCTCGATGTAAAAAGAAGGGATAGGGAACCGGAGACCATTTCTAACCTGGTCCCGGAAGAAGGTTGTATAGCCAGGGGGAGGTTATTCAGCCCTATCAGAGGGGCCGGGTATGAGGATAGAGTAGGTGAAAGGAATAGCACCCAAAGTTCGAAGTTTCTCGTCTGCCCCCGAGCGCAAACTGCTGCTCATTAAGGTAAACCAAGGAACCCCCGGGGCCTCGGTAGAAGGAGGTCAGAAGCCCGGGCTTTGCCCTTACCCTTGTTGTTGGAAACTTAATTTTGGTGGTTTGACAAAATTAGAGATCAATCTGTTAAACTAACTGATCAACGAACACACGATTTGATAAACTGGAGTTATCAGCCGAACTGAATCTACCTTGTCAACTGACTGATCAGTTGGATACTGATCAGTTGATATACTCAGTTGTGTAGCTACTTATCAGCTGATCATTCAGCTGAACACGTCATCAGTTGAAAAGGACATTCAACCGACAATAGTACAAAGCAGACTGTAACTTGTGGTGGGACGCCGCATTTCAAAGAATACAGTGTATGAATATCAGAAGAATGTTGACGTGGCAATCAACGGATACAAAAGATTCAAATTGTATTTATTATTACCGTTGGAAGAAAGCCTATAAATAAGAAAGAATAGCAGATGAGACATAGAGCTGAAATATACGATTCATCCATTCTCTTAAACTTGCTGTTATTCTGCTAAATTTGTTACTCTCATTTGAGATTCAGAAAGCTCACATTTATTAGAAATATTCATAGCATTTGAGGCTACCTTTCGAGCTTATTAGCACAAACCTCTGTATTACTTATATCAGTCGTGCTAAAATCCAGTTGAAGAACTGTGAAAATTGTTGTTAACTAAGAGTTTCAGTCTTGGCAGTGTTAAGTCCAAACTGAAGTGGGTCTGTACAAATTTTGTATTGATCAAAGTCTTTTAGTGCATATCTCATCCTTGTGATAGAAGGGGTGACGTAGGAGTTATTCAAATCTCCGAACATCCATAAATCTTTGCATTATTATTTCAGTCATTTATTCTATCTTTCAGTCAGTTTATTTCTGCAACTATACCTAGTTAAACTGATTGTCATCGACTGACAAGATTCCTAAGTATCAGTTTATCACAAAACTGATACTTCATTCGAAGAAGGTTATAAAAATCGCGAGTGTTTATTCAACCCTCCCTTCTAAACACGTTTCTACCTATTAACCGATTCTATCAAGTGGTATCAGAGCGCAGTTGAATCTTGTCTTGGAATATTCTCACTTACCACTGTTCGATATGTCTTCATTCAACAAAATACCTATGTTTTTCAGAGAAGACTTTGATGATTGGAAAATAAGAATGCAAGCTCATTTAACTGCACAAGATGATGACATGTGGTATGTCATTACTGATGGTCCAATGAAGATATTAAAAACAAACACTACAGCTGCCATCACTGACGGGGCACCCCAACGAATAGAAAAGCCCAGAGATGAGTGGACAACTGAAGACAAAAGAAAAGCAAACTTGGATAATGTGGCCAAGGACATCTTATACAAAACGCTAGACAAAGTCACGTTCAGCAAAATCAAAATGTTCAAAACAGCCAAAGAAATATGGGAAAAACTTATTCAGCTATGTGAAGGAAATGAACAAACCAAGGAGAGCAAGATGTCTGTTGTTGTTCAAAAATTTGATAATATCAAGTTGAAAGCAGGAGAGTCTATGCATGAGTATGATGAAAGAGTCAGCTGCATCATCAACGAATTGAATGCACTTGGAAAAGTGTACTCAAATAAAGAAGTGGCACTAAAGGTAGTAAGAGGTCTTTCCAAAGAGTGGTATGTCAAGACCATGGCTATGCGTGAATCAAAAGATCTCAACAAAGTTGAACTATATGATCTATTTGTCGATCTAAAGGCATATGAATTTGAGCTACAAACCAGATAAGGGGAACCTTCTACACCAGCTGCCACAACGGCGTTAACTGCTGTCAGACAAGAACCAACTGGTTCAGCTGACAGATCCGCTGATCAACTTAGCAATGATGTCATGTCATTGTTTGTCAGAAAATTCGGAAGGTTCATGAGGAAGAATCAAGGAAGCTTCCAAAAGCAATACCAGAAGAACCAACCCAAAGAAGAATCATATGTTTGCTACAACTGTGGCAAATCAGGTCATTACATAGCAGACTGTACTAAGTCTAAAACAGACAGTCGAGGATCAATTGAAAAAGCAAAGAAGTCATATGAGCATAGGAGAAGGACTAAGGATGACAAGAGATCATCCAAAAGAAGCATGAAGTGCTCCTGACTGAAGAAAGCAAATCAAAGTGGGCTGAAACTGATAGTGATGAATCAGAATCAGAAAGCCCAAGCAGCTCAAGTGATGATGAAGAGGAAATCAAATGTTTGATGGCAGATGATGCTGAACTGGATTCAGCAAGTGAACATGTATTTGATTTTAGCTCAACTAACTTCACTCGTGAGGAACTCATCACCACGTTGCATGACATGGTAAATGAGTATCACAAACTGGCTCGATCATTTGAAAAGGTCAAAGCTGATCAAAATGATCCCAGTGATAACAAAGCTGAAACTGATAAGTCAGTTGAACTGTTAAATTTAAAAGGGGAGATTGCCAAGCAAAACACTGAACTGATCGAAAACCAAGCTTTGATATGTCAGTTGAAAACTGAGATTTCAAAAAATTCTGAACTGATTCAAACTTGGAATAAATCTTCAGTTACATTAACTGAAATGCAGAATGCTCAAAAATCAGTTGCTGATAAAACTGGTTTAGGTTTTAACAGTCATGTTGAAAACTCTGCAAGTGATACTCAGCCAAGGTTGAACAATAGCAAAGGAAAGTATATTACCTTTGTAAAGTCAGCCATGGGAAATTAGCATTCAGAACCAAGTAAACCAACTGTTCAATCGACTGAGAATAAGAACAAAGGCAAACGATATGGTATTGGATATAGCTCAGAGAGTTCAACTGATACAAGAAACTGGTCTACTAAACGATTCAATAACAAATATCAGTACTCAAGGAATGGCTATTACAACTACTACAACAGTAAGCCAGTTCAAAAACGGTATAAAAAAATAGTCAGTTGAAAAAGGAAATAACTCATACTGTCTCATCCCCACACCACACACATACTGCTAAAAAGTCAAGAAAAACCATTTGGAACACAGAAACCGGGAAGTCAGTTAGACTGATCCAAGTCTGGGTTCCTAAAGGACTAATCAGTTTAAGACCCAAATGAATATGGGTACCAAAGTTATATACTGTGTGTGATTGCAGGTAACAGGTACAACAAGATAATCAACCTGGTATCTAGACAGCGGTTGTTCACGACATATGACATGAGATGCTAACTTGCTATCTCAACTGATCAAGTATAATGGTCCAAACATCAGTTTTGGAGACAACTCCAAAGGTAAAACTGTGGGTAAGGGTAAGCTTATCCATGGTAACTTTACAATTAAAGATGTTTTGCTAGTAGAGAATTTGAAGTATAACTTGATAAGCATTAGTCAATTATGCGACCAAAATTTCTCAGTTCAGTTTGACAAACACACGTGCTCAGTTAGAAACTCAACTGATGAGATCATTCTAACTGGAAATCGATGTGGTAATACTTACAAAGTCAGTTGGACTGAACAACCTTATGCACCAGTCTGCTTCATTTCTTCCAAATCTTCCAAACACTGGTTATGGCATAAGAGATTGAACCACTTAAACTTTAAATCTATTACATATCTGAGTAATCATGATCTTGTAACTGGTTTGCCCAAAATGGATTTCTCTAAAGATAAAATTTGTTCAGCATGTCAGTTTGGTAAACAAGTAAGATCTTCTTTTAAAAACAAGGGTTGTAAATCTTTGTCCCGATGCTTAGAACTGTTACATATGGATCTATTTGATCATATACCATTCATGAGCTTAGGGGGAATGAAATACACCTTGGTGGTTGTAGATGACTTTTCAAGATTTACTTGGGTTATATTTTTCAAATCCAAATACCAAACTGCTGCACAACTGATCAAGCTCTTTAAAAGATTACTAAATGAAAAATCAGTTGGAATTGATGGTCTGATAGAGGAATTGAATTCATCAATCAAATTCTTTCAAATTTTTTAGAAAGCACTGGAATTAAGCATGAGCTCTCAGCAGCTAAAACTCCTCAGCAAAATGGTGTAGCTGAGAGAAGAAATCGGACCCTTAAAGAAGCTGCTAGAACAATGCTTGCTAATTCTGGTATTTCTCAAAGGTTTTGGGCTGAAGCAGTAAATACTGCATGTTATACTCAGAACAGATCAATGATTAATAAAAATCATGTGAAAACACCATATGAGATCTGGCATGGAAGAAAAAGTGTGGTATCTTATTTCAAGATATTTGGCTGCAGATGTTTTGTACTCGATAATGGTAAAAATCATTTAAAAGTTTTGATGCTAAATCTACATAGGGAATATTTCTTAGATATTCTTCAGTTAGCAAAGCATATAGAGTCTTCAATAAAAATTTGTTAAATGTTGAAGAATCTATCCATGTTGTTTTTGATGAAACTACACTAACTAATAAGCCAACTGATCCAGTTGAACTAGTTGATAGATTTACAGATATCAGTTTGGAGGATGAAAATGAATAAGAAAATCATATCAATCGAAACATCCTTCAAACACCTGAACCAGAAGTGTTAGATCAACCAATGGAATAGGAAGCTGCTCCTAATAATCAGTTGGTGGAGCAAACAGAAAATATTCAGCTACCAACTGATACAGCTCCAACTGAAAGTCTGAAACTGAAAACATTCAGTTACGAATAGAAGCAGTTGCTGATACAGAAGCAGCAAACACTGAAATCAGATGGAAGAAATCACATCCACCAGAATTGGTAATAGGTGATCCATCTGACCCAGTAAGAACAAGAAATCAAATGCTTAACTTATTTATTCATTCTGCTTTTGTCTCACAATTGGAACTAAAGAAAATTGACGAGGCCCTTGCTGATCCTAACTGGATAAACGCTATGCAAGAGGACCTAAATCAGTTTACACATAACAAAGTCTGGAACCTAGTTCCAAGACCAATTTCAAAAACTATTATAGGTACAAAATGGGTGTACAGGAACAAACTGAAAGAAGATGGTTCAGTTGTGCGCAAAAAAGCAAGGCTAGTAGCACAAGGATACATGCAAGAAGAAGGAATTAATTACGATGAAACATATGCACCAGTTGCAAGACTGGAAGCTATCAGAATATTTCTTGCTTATGCATCGTTCAAAAACTTTAAAGTCTACCAGATGGATGTAAAGAGTGCATTCCTGAATGGTCAGTTGCAAAAAGAAGTTTATATTGAACAACCTCCAGGTTTTATCACTCACTCTTTTCCTAATCATGTCTATTATTTGAACAAAGCTTTATATAGTCTTAAACAAGCTCCAAGGGCTTGGTATGAGACACTTTCAAAGTTCTTAACTGATCATGATTTTACCGTTGGATCAGTTGATAAGACATTGTTCAAATTTTCTAAGAATGATCATATTTTACTTGTTCAAATTTATGTTGATGACATCATATTTGAGTCAACTAACCCCAAATTATGCGAGAAATTTGCTAAGATGATGCAGGACACATTTGAAATGAGCATGATGGGTGAACTGACATTTTTCCTTGGACTGCAAGTAAAGGAACTGGAGATTGGTATTTTCATCAGTCAAACTAAATACACAAAAGAATTGCTCAAGAAATTTGGAATGGAATCATATTCAGCTGCAAGTACTCCCATGAGTTCATCAGTAAAACTGGACACTGATCAAGGGAGAATATCAGTAGAGGCAACAATCTACATAGGTTTAATAGGTTCATTATTGTACCTAACTGCCAGTCGTCCTGATATTGTATTTGCTGTATGTATGTGTGCTAGATTTCAATCAAACCCTAAGCAATCGCATTTTTCAGCTGCCAAACGTATTTTAAAGTATCTTAAAGGCACGCCAAATGTTGGGTTATGGTACTCTAAAGACTCATCTTTCAATTTAGTTGGATATTCAGATACAGATTATGCAGGATGTAAGCTAGATCTTAAAAGTACCAGTGGATCATGTCAGTTTCTAGGAGACAGACTGATCTCCTGGTTCAGCAAGAAGCAAACATCAATGGCCACTTCCACAACTAAAGTAGAATACCTTGCTGCTGGAAGCTGCTGTGGCCAACTGCTCTGGATCCAGCAACAACTGAAAGATTATGGAGTTATTGCCAAAAAATAACCCATATTTTGTGACAATACTAGCACGATTGCTATCACTTACAATCCAGTTCTTCACTCAAGGACCAAGCACATAGATGTCAGTCATCACTTCATCAGAGATCATGCCTTGAAGAAATCCATCAGACTGGATTATGTTTCAACTGAACAACAAGCAGCTGACATCTTCACCAAACCATTACCCAAGACTAAGTTTTCTTACTTTCGCAATATACTTGGTTTAACTGATTTAACTTGATTATATATCATGGCTTTTACTAGTTTTTTTTCGTAACTGAGTATGTTGTCATATGTTAATCGCTCAGTCAGTTATTTTCCGGTTATTATCATTTCAGTTGTAGTATTCTCAGTTGAATGATATTCATTTAACACCAGTTTGTATGATGAAAAGTAAAAGGCAACGATAAAATCAAATATTTCATTTATTATAATTGGAGCGTACATTTTTGATTTCCTTCTTAACAGCAGACAGCCACGAGGTCAACCAACCAGTTAAAACCCATGTGGTAGTCTTCAGGAAACTTTCTGAAATCGCAATGCGCTTCAGAGTCCACTTTTCCTTCTTCAGTATCAGCAGGTAGACACCTTCATCCGTGAAGATGTCCACCTCATCAGCAACGCGCAAACGTCGCCGATATTTCTTCATTTGTGCCACCCGTTCGGGGGTAGCAACTGCTCCTTCCTGCTGGAGGAGCTGAAGATCTTGAAGCTTCGGCCAAAATCAGAGAACTTTGTGGAAGACTTCATCTTCCATAGCAAGCTTTCTGGTCTCCAGTGGTGCATCCATAAACTCGTCAGCCATATCTGGAACCTTTGAACTGCTTGCACCTGCCATTTTGTTTCTTGAAATATTTAGTTGCCAATTTGTTAAGACTAACCATGTTACTTCTATTTATAACACAAGCTCAAAGCAACTGAAGAGACGTAATCAGTACATTCGACGTTTTATCTTCTGAAGCATAAGATTTATCTTATTACGTCATTATATTTTTCGTTTAAACTTTCATAATTTAAAACATACATTTATTAAGGGGGGATATCGATTTTAAGAGGTTAACCGAGAAGACAGTGGTTAGTGAATTTTCATCTGAAATGAATCAATTTCACAACTGATCGTTCAGTTGATAATTTAGCTAATCTTCTCATATAAGTTAACTAATTAATCGTGTTTTATTCCAAATCAAGTGACGTGACTGTCAGTTTTTGCATTAAATAATGAACAGTGTTTTAAAACGTGGACCCACTTGAACCATTTAAAATTGTACACACGTTTGCAGCACACGTACACACTATTTTTCAAATTTTCGTGGACTGAAACGTGTCCAGAATTTGTACAGTTACTTACATATGTATCTTTGCCCGCTTCAATTCAGTTACGTGAACTTTACTCTTCATAGCAAATTCTCATTCAGAGTTTTTATCTTGCAAAATTTCAGATTTTCCTACTCTCAGCAATGGCAAATCAAATTTCCGCACATATTCTAAATGCTATGGCTATCGACTTTGAATCTATTCTATCAGTAAATGATGCCGATGTCAAGAAAGTCTTTCCGAAGCTAGAAGCAGCCGGCTTAAAGATATTTCTGGGACAATCCTCTCAGGAAATTTATCCACAAGAGCTTCATGATTTCTACTCAACTGGTTATGTTACTGTTGATGGAAACGTCACTGATACTATTTCAACTGCCTACTGATGGGCTAATCCATTTCTCTGAGGTAAAAACTTCTGATATTGAAGAAATGCAGTCTCTTCTATCAGCTGATGGTCAGAAAATCAAAGTTTCCGATCAAAAGAAAGAGCTCAAGCCAGAAATTCAACTACTGGCAGATATTTCAGCAAAGGGGATACTAGCTAAAGCTGGTTCATTTGCTGCTCTTACTCTTGAAAAATTTCAAGTCATGACGGTGATCATGGCTGAGAAAAGGGTAAACTGGAGAAATATAATTTTCACCATTCTAAAAAATATGCTTCAGTCAACAAAACAGTCACGGGAATATGCCGTGCAAATCAGTTTTCTACTAAAAATGAAGGAGCTAGTGGGTGATACTGCTGAGAAATCATCCAAGTTCAAAGTGTTCAATGATAAGAATGTACTGGCACCAAAGGCCAAATTGAACTTGTCACCTGAACAGTTCATTAAGGTGAAAAAGAAAATTGGGATGGGAGGAGCTCCCAAATCGGTCAAGAAAGCAAGAAAGGAGGATCAAAAGAAGACAATCAAGTGCAAACTAATTGTCAGCGAAACTGATTCTGAGAGAACTCCCTCTCCCAAAATAATGAAGAAGCCTCGAACCTTAAAGACCAAGCCTGCTGCTGCAGTTGGAACCATCCCAACTGATCGACTGATGTAGTCAGGAGCTGAACAGCCCATTCAGGCTGTCCCACTGAAGGCCATTCCAACTGAACCCTCAACTGAGGATCAGTTGCCTCTCTCTACCATCTTGCCGAAGAAGAAACTCACTGAATCTGGTGACAAAAAGAAGCTTGCTGGATTTAAGGCTCCACCAATCGCTATCACTGGTTACACTCCTTTACCTCCTCCCAGACCAAAGGGAATAGTAATCAGAGAACAAATTGATGCAACAACGTCAGGGTTGAGCATTCCTCACATTCTAACTGATCCCAAAGGGAAAGGGAAGATGCAAGAACAACCCATACCAACCAATGCGGTTCAGACGGATATTGATCTCATCTGGCAAGAGATCAACGATTTTGCAGCAGAGAAACTCAAGACCTACAATGAGTAGATCAAATTCATAACTAAAGTTTTTGCTAAACAGCTTCAGTCGAGACTAAACTGAAGAAGTTTATTCAGCTAGAGGCTACAGTTCTGAGAGTAGTCAAAGCTTCAACAGTCATTCAGGGTCTAGAACACAAAACATATTTGTTTGATCAGCTGAGAGCCAAGAAGCTTCAGCAGATTGTTGCTGAGTTGCGTCAAAATTTTGATCCTTCAAGTCCGACTGCTGTCAATGACTCAGCGGTATACAATCAACTAAACTCGGATCTTATCTGCTTGCAGATGCAAATCAAGGATTGGGAAATGGGTTAAAAACTAATCATTCCAGCGAGTGAACAAGACTTATCATCTGATGAAGAGCCAGCTGGAAAGTCAGTTCAAGAACCACCCATAGACTCAGCTCTTGCAGCTTCTCCCAAAGCAACTGAACCTTTCTCATCAGCTGCTCCACCATCCTCATCTTCACTTCCTCAATCTTCAAATGCTGATCAACCGCCATATACTGAAGCTGAATTGTCTCTAGCAAACCTAGATGAGGTCATCAAATCAGGTCACCTCAGATATTCAGCTAGACACTTCAAGATTAGTTGAAGATATACTTACAACTGAAGGACCAGCTGGGGAGCTCAATTTTGATCAACTGGAACTGCCACTTCTGTCAGAAGTTGTGACTGAACAGGACAATTTTGAACCAAACTGTACAGACAGAACCAATTGTTAAACCAGCTGAAGAATCAGTTGTTGATCCAACTGGAGCAGCAGTTGTAGAACAAACTGAGAACCTTCTTCTACCTCTGCTCTTCCATCTGTTTCATCTCCTTCCCAGGACCATTTAACTGCAGATATTTCAGAGATAGCTGTGTTTATAACAGAACCAACTGACGATGCGATGATTGTATTTAATCAAGAACAAAGGAAACAGATCCCAGAAATTTATGGAGCCATGTCTCCTAGAATTTCAGACACTGATGCCTTGTTTGAAGAACTCCAAACCGTTCAGTCAAACCTACTCAGTATGATGAATGATATCTTTGCAATAAAATCTACTCAGCTTGCACATACATTAAAGCTTGATTCAAATTATGAATTTACAACCGACAGACTGAATCAGCTTAACATGAGTGTATCTGCTCTTTATATTCAAATTGAGGAAATCAAGAAAGACAGATTGTCAACTGAATCGTACTTCCAGACTCAAACCCTAGTTGGCAGGCGATTTGACTTTCTTGAAGAAAAGGTCACTAAAAGAATTGACCTGCTGCAGGACATTATGATAAATGTAGTATCAGATATTGCAGCAGATGTCCGCATACTCACAAGAAAAGTGGATGTACTTGACAAAAAGGGGGAAATTATTAAAGAAACAGAAGAAGACAAAGGAAAGAAAAAGAATGTGTGAAGATCAACTCACTTCAGTTGAATGGTTGAAGACTTGAAGATTTTGTATTCTTTATTCTTTGTACGAATCTGTACATAAGATTAGACACTTATTTCATTCTTTGTACGAATCTGTACATTGGAAAAGTTATTTTATCTACAATGAAATTAAATACTATTTCGAGATCAGTTGATCAGTTCATACTTTACAAAGTTTTTTCAATCACCAAAAAAGGGGAAATTGTTGTTAACTTAATTTCGGTGGTTTGACAAAATTAGATATCAATATGTTAAACTAACTGATCAACGAACACACGATTTGATAAACTGGAGTTATCAGCCGAACTGAATCTACCTTGTCAACTGACTGATCAGTTGGATACTGATCAGTTGATATACTCAGTTGTGTAGCTACTTATCAGTTGATCATTCAGCTGAACACGTCATCAGTTGAAAAGGACATTCAACCGACAATAGTACAAAGCAGCTTGTAACTTGTGGTGGGACGTCGCATTTCAGAGAACAGTGTATGAGTATCAGAAGAATTTTGACGTGGCAATCAACGGATACAAAAGATTCAAATTGTATTTATTATTACAGTTGGAAGAAAGCCTATAAATAAGAAAGAAGAGCAGATGAGACATAGAGCTGAAATATACGATTCATCCATTCTCTTAAGCTTGCTGTTATTCTGCTAAATTTCTTACTCTCATTTGAGATTCAAAAAGCTCACACTTATTAAAAATATTCGTAGCATTTGAGGCTACCTTTCGAGTTTATTAGCACAAACCTCTATATTACTTATATCAGTCGTGCTAAAATCCAGTTGAAGAACTGTGAAAATTGTTGTTAACTAAGAGTTTCAGTCTTGGCAGTGTTAAGTCCAAACTGAAGTGGGTCTGTACAAATTTTGTATTGATCAAAGTCTTTTAGTGCATATCCTATCCTTGTGATAGAAGGGGTGACGTAAGAGTTATTCAAATCTCCAAACATCCATAAATCTTTGCATTATTATTTCAGTCATTTATTCTATCTTTCAGTCAGTTTATTTCCACAACTATACCTAGTTAAACTGATTGTCATCGACTGACAAGATTCCTAAGTATCAGTTTATCACAAAACTGATACTTCATTCGAAGAAGGTTATAAAAATCGTGAGTGTTTATTCAACCCCCTTCTAAACACGTTTCTATCTATTAATCGATCCTATCACTTGTCTTTTTTCAGGACTCGGGAAGTGCCCGAAGAAGAAGGTTTGGAAGAGGAAAGCTTGGTTTGGTGGGCCGCTGGTTTTTTGGAGGTTTGGGTAGGGAGGCGACGGCGAGGGAAAGATGGGGAGGAATCAGAGCGCATCGCGGTTGACTCATCACCAGGAGAGCCTCGCGCATTCGCTCCAGAGGTCGAAGAAGTGGAATTAGACATAGTTCGAGGGAGAAAACTTACGAGTTGATTGGAGGAAAAGTTGATTTGAAGTTGCAGACGGTGGGAGATCACCGGAGGTAAGTGATTTTACACGGAGAAGCTTCGTAGAAAAATTTTGCAAAGTCTTCGCCGATGGTTTGAATTTGCAAGTAACTTTTTGAAAATAGGTGAACTACTATCTATAAGGGGGAGGGAGTTAATCTCCATCGTTGATCTAAACTTATCGGAGGGTCGAGATGAATCTTGGAAGTTGTGCGGGCAGATGAAAGGACGTGTACGGTTATCGAGGCATCAGACTTATCTACTCCTCGGAATACGAAACGATTTTTCGGCGGTATAAATGCTAAAGCATGTGTTATAATGACACCCTTTTGACTGCCCGAGAATACTAAACGACAAAATATTCGAAGCCCGGGAGACATGAGGGCCCCGGCATATTATCTTAAGCCCGGGTGGTATCAGACCCCGATAACTCATCCCACCTATGGGATATTTGAAGCCCCCGATGTTCTTACACGCTATTAATTATTTTTCTGTGAAAGAACAAGTATGATTGATCAAGACAGCGAGTAAGACTCTAGCCCGACTATTTTAGGGATGGGTGGTGATTCCCCCATAAAGATTCGGGTCATCATTAACTAGGCTTATTATTTTGATAGCCCATATCAAAGCCAATATGCCAGGCACTTTACCCAAGACCCGGGCATTTCTCCTCTTCCCGGGTGATCACCAGATAGCCCGGGCCCTTAGACCAGTACCCGGGTACCTTACCACCAGGGCCACCTCGAGAATTGTACCACACTTGAGTATGATTGATACAGGTCGTCTAATCTGTCAGAACCACTTGGGCTTGAAGTGTCCTAGAAGTCATCAAAAGCTATAGTATGGACAATCGACTTGTCATACTTAGTAGGTGGCACTGGAATCGAGGTACCTACCTCATTTTCTACTATAAATAGCATGTATACTTCTCATTTAATGATTCTGAATCTTTGAACTTTCAAGCACTCACATATATTCTCTCATATATTTGCTTGTGTTCATCTTCAACCTGCTGACTTAAGCATCGGAGTGGTTACGCCGGACACTCCTCCAGCGCCCATTCACGAGTTACTTTCTTGTTTGCAGGTGTTATTCCAAGCCATTACATTCACTCAAATTCCTAAACACTAAAAATTACTGCTTCGATCCGTTGAAGCTCTTTACCCGGCTCATCCATTTCAGCGTGATCACATCAGAAACGAACCGAACCGAACCGACGACTTCTATCAGTTGCGTTTCCTAAAGGCTCCATCACAATCAAAATTGAAAATAGATTCATGGAGAACACAAAGTAATGTTATGTTTCTAAAATCTTGAAATACATGGAGAAAATGTACTTTTACATACATCAAACTGCTTAGTTTATGATTTCATATATTTATTTAATAAAGAAATTAAATGTTGACAATATTTTGTGCCACAATTGTTCAAAAGTTATATACAATTAGTTTTAGTACCTCACAGTTTGCACCAATAATTTTGTTATTGTTACTTTAGAGCCAAAACTGTTGATCTATGGAGACATTGTGCTCATGCAAACTAGTTAGTGGACACTTTAACCAAGAAAAGGACACGTTTTTGCAAACCAAGGTAATTTCTGGAATGGTCATTACTAATTAGTTCCCACTACATGGCTTTAAGAATATATAGTTTCAATTACAATATGGTTCAATTCTTTTACTTCAAACAGTATTAGCTAGCTTCGTTTTTTTTTTTTTTTTTGAGAATTATCTCTTTCATATAATCAATTTTCAGACCATCTTGTCGTTGGTCTCACTTGCGGTAATTTGAGATAATAAAACCCGAAAATAAAGAATAAACTAGACACCGAGATTTACGTGGAAAACCCCTAAAAATTATTAGAGTAAAAACCACTGGCAAGATGAAAAGAATTCCACTATAATATTTTGTGGTGTACAACTCACTCACTATATTTCCAAAGAGAACACACTCTCTCTCAAACACCTCACAAATATTATAGAACTAAGCACTCAAATGCTATAAGATGAGAGAAAACTCGAAGAATGGATGATTTCAGAATGAATAGAAGAGCTCTATTTATAGAACACTTTGTCCGTGTGAAAATGCGTATTTTCTCCTCTATTTATAGCTCTATTTATATAACAATGAAGGAGCACAAATGTGCAATAATCAGGGGCAGATGTCAGATTCTCTTTTGGTTTTGTTTGGACTACGAACCACAACCGGAACTATATTTGGAAAACGGAATCCAAAAATCCAAAGCTGGTTTTCAGTTCCATAACTAAATCGAACCGAATCGAATCGAACCGAACCGAATCTACGACTTCTATCAGTTGTGTTTCCTAAAGGCTCCGTCACAATCAAAATTGATATTAGATTCATGGAGAACACAAAGTAATGTTATGTTTCTAAAATCTTGAAATACATGGAGAAAATTTACTTTTACATACATCAAACTGCTTAGTTTATGATTTTATATCGTTATTTAATAAAGAAATTAAATGTTGACAATATTCTGTGCCACAATTGTTCAAAAGTTACTAAACAATTAGTTTTAGTACCTCACAGTTGTACCAATAATTTTGTTATTGTTACTTTAGAACCATAACTGTTCATCTATGGAGACATTTTGCTCATGCAAACTGGTTAGTGGACACTTTAACCAAGAAAAGGACACGTTTTTGCAAACCAAGGTAATCTCTGGAATGGTCATTACTAATTAGTTCCCACTACATGGCTTTAATAATATATAGTTTCAATTACAATATGGTTCAATTCTTTTACTTCAAACTGTGTTAGCTGGCTTCGTTTTTGTTTTGTTTTTTTTTTTTTTTTTTTTGTTGAGAATTATCTCCTTCACATAACCAATTTTAAGACCATCTTGCCTCAATCACCAAGTTATCTAATATCTTCAATAAATAAATACGCCATTTATAATTGTATTTAAATATACGATGGAGATCCAATAAAATAATATACCAGAAGATGCCAAATTGGATAGAAACTTCGTTTTCTCAAAAAACAACTGTTTCCTACATCATGACAGTCTCGAAGACATTTTTGGTTACCGTCGACCTTGTTTGTCTATGCTATGTCTGGAGTTGCAATCTACATCGGCTGGACATCACAGGAAGCAGTCGTAGATCTAATGATAATCAACGATTTTAGACAGTACAACACATGTTTTCTAAGGGGCAATTTCCTTTCACTAGGTCATTCTATCAGAAGAAAACAAAAGACAAAATGTGCTCTTGACCCATTGAGTTGACAACCCACTAAGGAGTCGTGCTATTGAAGGAAAATGTTGTTTGCCATCTTCCATTACTATTGTTCTTCTGGGGAATTCACTAGAAACAGATGGCGCAAAATCGAGAAGTTCAAGCAATTCGATACAACTATGGGCGCCACTCGGGATATATGAGATGATTAACAAACCCGGGATATATGAGATGATTAACAAACCTTTGAAAGGAATTTATCTTTCAAGTTCCAGTGAGTCAATAGATATATGAGCACCACTAAACCATGACTCGGTTAAGGCGCATCATAAGAGGGACCCATGAATCAAATTTAACACTTCATTAGCTTACAAATCTCAAATACCTTCAAGATTACAAGAATCTTGAAGAGTTGAACCCAAGAAAAGGAAGGTAGTAAAACACCTTTTTTTAGGAAGTATAACCAGAAATGGAACGGGATATCAAATATTTTAGCTTAAAATTCGATTAAGAAGATGTAAGCTTGAGGAAGATTGAGCATTTAACACAGAAGTCATAAAACATCAACAATAATATTATATAGCACAAACCATCAATAGATGCTGTGTCCTAAGACAACACGAAAGCAGGAAGGAGCACTCAACTGCAAACTTGAGACTAATTTTACTAAACCATTACATTTACTCACGAAAAAAGCCAGTATGTATTCGCACAAGTGACATATACACTCAGAACTATCAATAACACATCTTTATCAATAAGGAACATTTCGAGGAGAAAGTCCTCACCTGATCTAGGGTAAAATGAAGAAGAATTCACAAGCCCCTGCATTCAATAAATCATCGCAAAAGTTGCCAGAATATTTGGCCTATTTCATAGTTCGAGCTTGACAGGCCTGAGGCATTCACGATTTTTGCATCCTCTTGCAGCAATAGAAATAAATATTTGAATACCAGCCGGCTAGAATCATGCCAAGTACTTGAACAAGTTAGGATTATCCTTGTCTCTTTCCAGATAGTCACGAGTGATTAAATCTTCAATTCTCTTCTTGATTGCTTTGACGTCAGGCTGCAGAGTGCAAAGTTAAAGATCTATATGTTATCTTATGTATAATAAATATCAAACAAAATAGAAAACATTCAAACAGTCAATGATACCTTGAACATACGGCCCAATTGCTCAACACACTCCATTACCAACTGTTGATATCCTAAGACTTTCCGACTCTTCATGATTCTCACGATTGAGGCATCAATTGCATACCGTCTGTCTTTGTCAACATCTTCAACTACCTTCTTCTTCTCATCCACTGGAGGGAGAGGTATCTGAGTTCACATGCAAGTTAGCAACAGATTCATGTACAAATAATACTTTGATTGATCTAACATCTTATTCTAACCCCTCCACGCCCCCACACCTTTTACAGTTGATAATTACTTTTTCCAGCCTTTTCTTCTCATTTGGTCAGTAATCTCTTTCCTAAACAGGAGTGAGTATAGGAAGCGTACCTTGATTCTTCTCATTTTGTCCGTGAATTTTGAGTTAAACTCAAAAAGGTCAGTGGGAGAAATAGTTTTGGTGTTTGGCTCCTTGTTCAGAATCTTATACTTAGCACATGAAAGTGAATGAAGGAGCCTAACAACATCATCATCTGATAGGTTTAACTGAGTCATGATTTCCTGATAACTCAATTTATCCGAAGCATTAAACAACAGCAAGGCAGCAGCCTGGAAAAAGGAATTGCAGGTCTAGTCACTATCATTATCAGTTACAGAAACAATGACTCGTGCATAAACAAGGTATGGCTGTGTTGCCAAGTTACCTGGTATGTCGTCACAATAAGCTCTATCGTTTTTGGTTCAAATTTGCCATTTATGTTACAAGTACCCAAAGAATATATCCACGTAAGTTTTCTATGCTTTGTTTTTGTCTGGTAGAACTCCCTAAACACTTCAACGCACTTGACCTAGCACAAAAGTCAATTTGATGATTAAAAGAAGTCAGCAACAAGACAAGTTTCAAGACAAACACGAAATCATTCAACACTATCTTACCATCTCAGCCGGAAGGTTAAGATCAAAGGACTTGTAACTTGGCCAAAAACCAGTCGTTAGGACTGTCACTGTTAGGTCTATCCCTGGACTGGCATTTGAATTGTTGCTAAGATATTCCTCAAAGCTGGCCTGATTTTCCCTAGCTAGGGTCAAATCCGTGACCTAGTTTAGTTCCAAAGGAGGGAAACTTATGCAATGTCCTGATAAATGAATTCTGATTCATAATATAAGACTAATTAATGTGCCAGCTCACCATCCCCTCCATTTTTGAGGTAAATTGCCCACCACATTGTTGTTTCAATTTTGTCAGGATACTTCTTTCATGCTCGTCATTAGCACTTTTATCAAATAACAGCCGCCGAGCAAGCTTTTTCCTGTTTGCAGCAGCATACGAAAAATAAAAGGTAAATCATTATAAAGCACAGTAAATACAACAAGCAACCGCCAAGCTGGGGAACTCACCGATAGAATTCAGCAAATAAATCCTTATCGCTGATATAAGCAAGTAATTTTACCACCTGCAGAATATTTAGAGCCTCGATCACAGCTTTCAACATACTTCAATAAAACAGTTAAACTTAAAGCATGATATAAATGATACGCACCTTCTCCAATGTATCTTCAATAGCTTCATCGCTCAATTTTTCACTCCCTCCCTTTTTAAGGATGTTGTCACAGAATGTGGCAAGGAGTTCTGCACTGGAACTTCCAGTAACACCCTTATTGCAGAAAACCTCGAAGGCCTCTTTAAGAGCCTAGAATGGATGGTCAAAAATGGGAAAAACAAATAACTGTCTGGGGCCCTTCAAAAGCATGATAAAATTAGTCACGAATCAGCTATAAATTCTAACCTTGTGGAAAAGAGTGTGATTCAGAAAACAGTCATTCACATATGCCATGAATTTATCGTGGAGCTCGATTACTTTTCTGACAAAAACCTGAGTTCCAAACATAGGTTACTTTCATTATTTCATCCAGGATGAAAAACCACGAGAATTCAGAAATATTTACCTGTTCCTGTAATCCAACGACATCTTTCTTTTCTGCCTGTACCAAAAGGTTAGACAAAATTTCACCTATCAACATAGTATTTGAAAGTATACAATGGCTTCTTCAACTATTATTGAAACATAGTATTTGAAAGTAAACCAACAGCATAGTTTAGGAGATACATGAATGAGTAACCAATCAGAAGGAACACCAAAAAATTCCACATGGTTTCCCGGTGTAAGAATACATGGATCATTCTAAACCAAATAATAGATGTTAGACATGTCCTCCAAGACTTTTCACGCATTTGTTCTCTAATGAAACTCATAACCTAATAAGCCTGAATATTCTACTGTCAGTTTTGAAATAAATGAGAATAAGAAACAGATCGAAAATTTTGTCATGAAGATTTGACACAAGAACTTGAGAAAAAACATGCTTCTATATTACTCAGCGAGAAATCATCCCACTTTGAACTATTCCTTAAGAATAAACACAGCTTTGTTATTTTCCATTTCTTTTGCAACAGATGCTGCTTCTCTTCCTGAACACTAGATCAAACCCATAATTATGCAGGCAATTACCAATATTGCTCAGAAATTAAAGACGATACCACTAAATGTATGACAATATGATTCTTACAGCCACTGGAGGACAGACACTATTACAATTCACTCCCAAGTCTGGAGCCATGATATTGAATAACATCACTTTTATATAACTCTCCACTTCCCATAATGTTAGTAGACACATAAAACAATAAATGAATGAGAACGATCCATTTGTTCAAGTAATTTTTCATATCCATCAAATATATTTTATTATGCCACAGTACAGAAGATTAAAAACTTCAAGCCTTTAGCAACACATAAACACCGTTCCGTAATAAAAAATTTACATTCTATAAATTATTTAAATAAAACAAGCACTCAGTTAAAAGGCCCAAAGAACAAACCTTCTTGTTGCTTGCAGCATCTTCTGCTTGTTTAACCAAAGCTGTGCCTTCAGCAGTAACATGCTGAGGTTGGGAAATATTATTCGTTAAACTAAAAATAACTCGGTAAATATATGGGTAGCATGGAATTACAGATTAAAATACTTTCCACGAGCAAAACTCAATATTTACTCACTCCTCACCTGCTTAAATATATTAGCAACAGGGTCTAAGCCTCGAGGTATTTTTGAGAAGAGTCTATACATCCTAGACAAATCCACCACCTAATGGATTAAAATGCTAGGATTAGCATAAAAGAATGGCAAAAAAATTATAACATTCAAAATAGTAAGGACAGTCATATTGCAAGTACCTTGTCATCCCTCAGTAACGCATGACAACCTGAGTGCTCCTTCTCCAGCAGTTGGGTGGCATACACAGACAATAGCTCATGTTGTACTTTCTACCAAGAGAATTAGGTTCAAATGTGTCAGAAAAGATCTTACTAAAATGAATCAGAAACACCACAAACATACCACCATGATTGGAATGAAACACATCATTCATACACCCACTTCGAAAAACTGATTAGCTAAGAGCAAGAACAAACCTCAAGCAACTTTGTCTCACTACTCGAATGAAGGTAATGAGAAACTCTATCCTTCTCTCGTTTCAGACACTCCTCCGCCTACATTTCAAACAACTATTAGCAACTAAATTTAAAAGCAATTTGGTTCGGGACACCTCGTTTCCCAATAATGTTAACGTTTTTCTTAGCAAATCCCAATTAGTTTGAGAACATTTTGATAATGAATGCAACGCGTTTATTCATTGAAGTCAAAAGGACTAGAGAATTCTGAATCAAAAGGAAATTTTACTTTCAACATATAGTCTGGACATGAATCATCTAAGATCCAATTGGAAGCCTTCCGAGAATAGTAAGCTGCAGTGGAATTCAGCATTGCTGCTTCAAAATCATTTTCATATTGATCCATCTGTCCCATTCCAATTTCTACAAAAATATCTAATACATTCTTTAATAAAGCACGATCAATTTGCTCTCCTTCCCGTTCTTGATCAATCTGGCAAAAAGAATAGCATATAAACCTCAAAATAACATGTAAATAGATAGTAATAACGTATTCAACAACACACAAACATACCAGAGATATAACAGCATCTCTTACTTTCCCATTTACCTCTTGGTACACCTGAAACCATAAGACCAGTTCCAGATAATCAAAAACTAAGAGAAAATGGTAAAACAAAAGGATGAAACAAAGCCCTGGGGAAATGAAAGAAAACTAGAACGTAGAAAAATCAGCTCAAAGTTTTTTTTCACTTAAAGCAAAAGAGTCATATAACAAAGGATGAAACAAAGCTGGGGGAAATGAATAGAAAACTAGAACATGTGAAAAAATCAGCTCAAAGTTTTTTCAAGAGTCACATTTACAGATAAGAAAATCAAGAGATGATAAAACAAGATATTGAAGCCAAAAGTTACCAGGTCACGGAAGCATGTCAGGCCCACTTCTTTAAGAGCCGGGAGTGACCTTCTTGCTATGAAGTACCGGTCAAGGTAGTAAAAGAATCGTGAAAGCCATCGCACCATAATTTTATGATTTAACCACCTATTCACAAGTTCCCTCAACATGAATTCGTCGTGCTTCTCTCTCAAAGAAGGCAATACCTAGATAGGCAAAAAAAAAGCCAATGCTAAAGGAAGGACACGGTCAAATAAATGCAAAATATATTCTAGAAGGATTTATCAAACCATGGTATCATGGATCATGGTTAATAGCGCTTGAAGTTCATTTTCAAGGTAAATGCCCTCAAAGCTTAAATTTTAGCACGTGTCAGAATAAAGAAAATCGACCTCGTACTCCCAGACGTGTTTCCGGTATGCTATACCACTAGCCAAAATGTCTATTTAGGTTAAATTCTAAAATGTGTCACGTAATGCCGAAGCAAACCTAAGTTTTCAGTGACTGCAGACGCAGCCCACGGGCTGAACAAAGACCACAAACCAATTCCTTGCTTCGCTCTTCCTGTGGAGCTAAAAAGTAAGATACAATAGGAGAAGGGAAAGTATTTTCCTTACTCTCACTATCAGCCAAGACACAATGTTTGGGACAATTCCACCCAGAAGGTCTGATCTGGATAGAGGCCTATAAGAGGTACTAACATTTAATTCCCTAGAACAATTCGTTTCCACTGTCTACATTAATTGAAATTGGAGATCATTCTGCAAATGCATAGATTCAAGCTTAATTCACAGAGGGAAAAGAAACCATCTGGAATGACTCAAGTAAATCACAATATTTCATAATCAGTACCCAAAACATGAATTAACACTTCCATCTAAATGCTTGTAATATAGTTCCTCATCACGATCTGAATTCATCCTTACCGTTGATGTGATATACTCTTCAAAAGACTCCCTGTACTTGTCATACAATTGCTGAGAATAGTCATGCGGAGGCTTCTGAGTACACATGTTATAAATTGTCCTGTTCAAGGTAATTAAAAAAGAATATTATGAACACTTGACAAGTTAGTAATAGCCTAAAAAATTAGAGTTTAATTATAGTAAGTATTGAAGTACAACGTGTAGAGCATCATGTAGTCCTCTGAGCTGAATTGCGGCTCGGGTAACCCTTCAAGAATATTTTTCAATTTAGTAATCCCTTTTTGCATAAAGTCCCATCCTTGTTCTAAATCAATGGTATTCCGCTGGTTCATAGTCATCTTCGACAATAACTCAAGATTAACACTAAGCCGACAAGTAGTTCTAGTCCAAAGCCTGCTAGGACATAAATGAAAAAAAAATCAACAGAAAGACACCAATCTGTGATCATAAAAATTCAGTACTTGGAAGAAGAATAAACAGAAACTTGCAAATGGTAAAACACGATGAAAATCGATCCTTATTTAAATGATTGAATCTGATCAGATAATAATAAAACAGCAACTAATTTCAGCAAAAATGCCTTTAATACAAAACCTAGGCATAATAACTGCACTTAGGAACAAATAAACCAAACAATCAGAGAACGGCTTGGCATTGCACTAAAATCGTGAAACAGAGAGTAGAATCATTGCTGCAAAACATGAAGAGACAAAACTAACAACATTATTTGTTAAAGTATCTCCAGAACCTCAACATGAAATCAACTCTACTTCCGATCACAATATATTACCATACTGGGATAATCATATAGTCAAACTGCGCTCAACAATGAGACTAATAATTTATTTATTTATTTTAAAAAAAGAATTTCGCAAGAAAGTGTGATAAAATAGAAATTTGACATAGGCTAAGAATATCATCGTCAACCACCCAACACAACCCTACCTCAACCAACAAATAATAATTTGAACAAATAAAACCCTAACAATCAGCAGAAACAAATAACCTCGTAAAATTCCATATAATCCCAATCCAACAATCAATTTCAAACAAAAGTGTTGATAAATTACCTCGAAATCACGATCAGCTACGAAACAAAAACCGGAAATTCGTCGCCGACGGAGCACACCGACAGCGAATTCAGGCGCAGCAGAAAGACTAGCACACTCAATAATCACACACAGCGCAACAATATCGCTGGTGTATGCATGCGCCTACCGGAGGAGAGAAATTTGGGTGAATTGTGAATCTTTTTTTCTTTCTTTTAATTTTTATTCACCCTTTTTTCCCTCTATTATCTGGGCGCCCTCCCTTTCATAAACATTATAATATTATTATTCAATTATTATTTTTCAATCTTATTAATTAAATAATAATATACTTGAGCTTCTTTGATCGGTTTTCTGTTCGTATTTTCTAAAATATTTGTATAAAACATATCTTTAGACTTTGATTATTTGTTCTATTTTCGGTAATTGTTTTGAATTAATTGGTCCAATTTGATTACATATGTTTTGCTAAGTATTTGATCCAGCTATTTTAAATTTTATATTATATTATATTATAATTTTCTCCAATATTTTTTTTAGTTTCTGGATTTTTTAAATGATAATAAAGTAATATGCTAGTTTGAATTTACAAGATTTTCTAATACTTTTAATTTAAATCATCAGCTCGAAACACAAATACGAGTTTATTCTTGCTACATGAATTATGTAGAAATACATCGATGTCAAATAAATAATATTTGAAGGAGTCAACGGCTTTTGACAAAAAAAATGTCAAACAAAAAAATCTAAGTTAGTGGATGAAAACCAAATATTTACAAATTACATGACTTAAACTCAAAACATATCAAATTACATCACTAGAATCACAATTTTATGTGATTTTCTCCCCCTCTCTTTATGTCTTACTGAGTAAAACTTGGTTTTTTTTTACCCTGAAAAACTGTGATCCCAAGTTTACTCATTTCATTAATACCCAAATAAACCTGTGCATTTAAAAATATTATAGAAATCACACCAAATAAATAAAATAAGTATGTGATAATTTATACGTAAATTGGAAGACGGTATTTATTTACATTTATTTTAATTTTATCAAGTATTGCTTAGTTTATAAATTCTAAAAATAAAGTCAAAACTTGTGTGAGACGGTCTTACGGGTCGTATTTTGTGAGACGGATCTTTTATTTGGGTCATCCATGAAAAATATTACTTTTTATGCTAAGAGTATTACTTTTTATTGTGAATATCAGTATGGTTGACCCGTTTCGCAGATAAGATTCGTGAGATCGTCTCACATACTCAAAATAAATGGAAAAAAAATTTATAAACTGTCACAATATATATGGGGTCGTGTCGTTGTCGAATTTATTGCGTAGAGATTTTATAATTGATTATATTCAATTTTGGGGATTCCGTTTTTAATTCTTCGTTCCCTGTGGAGGATATTTTGTTGAAGTGGGCCGCTGAGATGCTGCCACATTAAACTTCGAATACAGAAAATATGGGCCTGTAACGCCACAAGATATCTCATAATCCTACGCTAACGTAGAGATTTGATATGTTACATGTTCTGTACATTCATGTGAATATTGATGAAGTGACATCATTTATTGGATTTACAATTTTGATATGTTTCATTACGTTCAACATGTAAGTGTCACCTCATCGAAACTAACATAAGTGTATATTGTAAGTGTACAACATATTAAAATTGTATGATAATAATTGTCATAATTCAAATCGCTCCATAGAACAAGTGAATAATCCAAATATCATGTTTCGTTCTCTCGGAACACTTGTAAATTCCAAAAAATTCTCTTTTTGATAATCTTATTACCTTGCAATTCTTGAATTGGATCATTGACATGATATTCATATCAATTCTAAGATTGAAAGCTTGTTGGTTTTCATTTAAAGTTATTATATAAACCAACTCAAATATTCTCAATCGTATAACAATTGAAGGACTAAATCCCGACCGCTTTATCTATTAGAGACAACAACTACTCCCAACGATAAGTATCAATAAAAATGTACCGAAATGCTCGTATTTGACGGTGACAATAAATTCGTAAATAAAATTAAAAGGACAATAATTTATTGAAACCTTTCAATGTCATTTGCGATTTTGTAAAAGCTAGACTCTTTTTTTAAAAAATAAAAAATTACAAAAGATAAATTATAATTTATTAAAAAATGTGTTAATTTTTTAATTTAAAAAATTTGGATAGAACGAGTAGCTAGTGTCTGGAATGTTGTAATTTGTGAACCAAAGTCAACAAATAGACCATCCACTTTCAATTTCTCCCACACCTTTATCATTAATAATAATAATCAACTTTTGAAATATTGCAAAAATAATGGTGCACTTTGGTATATATAAATTAAGCACAAAAATTAATTTCATTTCTCATTTTTGTAAATTTTATATATATATATATAGACACACACTATCAAAATTCAAAGAGAAATATATGTATGAAAATGATAAACTTTATGTTTCATCTAAATTGTGTGTATTTGTAATTAAATTGATCTAATCAGTCAGAAGTTGCTAGTTAATGCAATAAAGTTGGTTTTTCGTACAAATAGTACCATTTTTTTACCAAAGTATTGACAGTGACGTCGGAAATTGTTAACATATCTAACTGAAATTGAGAAATCCAGAGAAAATCAAATTAAATGTGTGAAAAATACCAATGTATAATTGCAACAAGACCTATATACTGACATTCGATACAATGAAATTATAAATAAATCGACAAAAAATGCCAAGATAATTAAAAGGGCAGAATCCGCTCATCTCCAGCCTGATTGATTAATTTGTTGATTTACTGCATGTTTATGTGTAACAAACAAAGGAGTACGGTCTATCCTGAGACGATCTCACGAATCTTTATCTGTGAGACGGGTCAACCTATCGATATTCATAATAAAAAGTCATGCTCTTAGTATAAAAAGTAATATTTTTTCTTAATGACCCAAATAAGATATCTGTCTCACAAAATACGTGAGACCGTTTCACACAAGTTTTTCCCCAAAATAAAGATTTAAGAACCAAATCAGCGACCAACTTAATTTATATGAGAAGACAATATTAATAAAAATACTTTTTATAGGGGGAACAAAAAACTTTAAATGATAACCTTACACAAAATCAATAAAACCCCACAAATTAAAATTAATTTCACCTTCAAGAAAAGTATCTTTAATTTTTCAACTTGATCCCTACGAGGGTTTATTGCTCGTATACAAGAAAAAATTCTCCTCCATTTGATCTTCACTACCGCTAGCCTTGCTTTGATTAACTTTATCCCCTTCAATCTCTCTATATCTATTCAAATACCTCTTCAAAGGTCCTGCATAATCATCAAAACCTAGCGTCTCCAGAGCGCAGCAGACATCGTCGCCGTTCACCGTCTTTCGCCTCTCCGTTCGGCACTTTTCCGAGGCTTCACTCGTGACAAATCCAATGAACTCAGACACGCACTCTTGCATAGTTTCTTTAGCTTCTTTCGAGATCTTCGCATTCGGCGGGAGGATATTTTTCATGATTCTACCGACGTTGGCTATTGGAAGCAGTCGTTCTGGCTCTTTGAGGTCATTTGAAGGGCTTGCTTCGGAATTATCTACCATTCTCAGAGAGAAAAGGGGATTTGGTTCGGAGAAGTTTAGGTTGTTTTTTGAGGATGATGACATGAATATAGGCGTTGGTCAAACTATTGTTTATATTAATAATTTATGTTAATAATTCACACACACACACGCGTGTGTATATATATATATATATATATATATATAGATGTTGGTGTGTATGTATATGCCTGTGTGTGTACTTTGTCTGTGAAGACAAAAATGTCGTATCTCATCTATATATTGTAAAGTTGTCGTTTTAACGTTGATGCTATCAGGGCCTGTATGAATTAGTCAAAACTGCCCAAAATCTCTTTCACGAATCTGTCACTAAAAGGTTCGGTCGTTTTGTTAATAATGTTAATAATACAAGTATATTTTGTTTGACAATAAAATGAGTATGATCGTATGTCATCGTAAATTTATGTTTATCAGAATTAAGTATTATGTGAAATGTTACAACATTTCAGACACAATGTTATAGAATATATAAGTTTGTAACATAAATTGACTTTAAGTAAATAACATGAGACATAATAAAAATTGCACAAGTATAAATACTTGCGCAGTGCCTCAAACAAAAATAATCACTATAAAACCAACGAGTTTACACAAAAACTAACACTAGTGATTTTAATCAAAAACTAATTTTCTCAACACTTTGAGAAAATCAAATGCTTCCTAAAACAAAAAAAAAAAAAAAACCACATTAAAACAGTATATAAGGAAGCAAAACACGGTGTCAAAACTGGAGCAACAAAAACAAATCTTCAGCCAACTCCTTCACAGATTGTTGTCTGCAGATGTCTCAAACAATCACGGCAACATGTGGATTCAGCACTTCTTCGATCAGCAGCAACCTTGTAGATTGTTTTCTTTAAAATTTATGGCGTGCAAAGGTACAAGAGTATGTATGTGCTTCTGCATAAATCACCTTCTTTATTTATAGTCTTAAAGTTTATTAACAAAGAAACCTACATAGTATGGAAAGTAAGAGTTTTATTAGAAACAAACTCTATTTAAACAAAGATACGACCTCACAAAAAATCTTAACATAATTATCTCATTATCTAGAAAGACAAAACCATAATTAAATATTCAAGATCATATCAACAAGGAAAAATTAATATTGAGAAATAAATTTAATACGAAAATTATGTTTCTCTTCAATAATGATAGTATATATAATTCATTTCACTTCAAGAAAATGGATTATCTATTTACGAATATCATACTTCGGTCTCTTGTTAATGAAGAAAAACATGTTATTTATTAATTATTGCTTGGTTTTATGATTTCGATTCAACTAAAATTTGGTTTTGTAAATGGCAAATAATTAGATTAAAGTATCGTTTGGTGCAAATATATTAATTGATTAGAAATCTTCGTTTATATTGACTCAAGTTCTGTATAAGATTAGAGTTATAAATCATTGTGTTGTTTATATTTGATTATCATCTATTTATTATACATCATTTGTCATCCAATTCTTTCAACCAAACCGTATCTAGGACAAGATGATAAATATTCAATCTTGTACATTTTTTTGAATTAACCAAGCATTGCTAAGATCACTTCAAAAGCGGGCTGGGCGGACCATAAACACAATCAAATTGTAGTATAATTGAGAAAATCACATTAATATATATTATATTTACATTATTGTCTAATTTAAATTTAAAAATTTGAATTTTTGGTTATGTAAGTTTGTCTATTTTCTATTTAGTCATTTGAGTTCGTCAAATTTCAGTTCTAGTCTGTCATGTTCCTGTTTTTTACAATTTTAGTCATATTTCTCGATGTGACGCTGATACGACACCAATGTGACGTTATCATTATTTTCAATAAAAATGACTTAAAACTGTCAAAAATAAGAATGTACATGATTAAGAATGAAATTTCGTTACACGGATCAAAACCAAAATTGCAATGAATCTCGTTTGTATATTTGGCAAGAAACTTGTGAAGTAACTAAGTACAAATTCAAATTGCTATTTCGCAACAATAATCTTTTAATTAAGCACTGAAAAATGCAATCAATGGGAAGATCAACCTTTTAATTAAAATCCACATATAATATTATATAATAAATAATAAATTTTCTTGGTTAGGCATAAGATGCTATTTATCATTAAGGTGCGTCCGACAATGGAAGCTGACAGGGCAATAAGACATACTCCTCCAATACATAGTATACGTACTACATGCATATTAATGGATCGATCTTCGGGGATTCTCCAATGAGTTTTGTTGAATATTCTTAGATCGATGTGGGACATTAAAATCTTCAAGAATAGATTGTTACGATGGATCATGTTTTTAAACCTAACTCAATCCCAAAAACTAGCTCAAATGAAGGATTGTACAAGTCCATATATTCAACTCTCGGATATTTTATTTAGTCGGTGTGAGACAATTAACAGTTAAATTTTATTGTTACTCGTAACTTCTAGTTAATCCATCCACACGGAAAAAAATGTACGTGTCCATATGGACCGTGGTTTTATATATATATATCGGTAGAAGTCTGCCAAACCCCCTTGACCGTCATTAATTTAGCTTAAAAAATTATAACTTATGAGCTTAATTAAATAGCTAATTGCGATGATCATAATTTATGAACGTAATTAAATAGCTCGTTGTGGTTTTCTGAAACGATTCCACCATTTAACTAATTGGGTTTGGTGAGGTAGCTAGTCATCTTCAATAACTTAGCAAGTGGGCTCTGACAATTTATGTATAATAAATGTGATAAAATTGTCTCACTGTATCAGTTTTGTGAAATATATTTCCGACCCGATTCATGAAAAAGTATTAATTTTTATGCTATAATTAAATTTTTCACTTTAAATATATATTGAGTTGATCTGTCTCATATAAATAGATTGAGTTAATCTGTCTCATATTGATTTTGAAAATTTATTGATTATCATCATGATCGGTAACTTTGGTACGTGTATTTTTCAAATATATTTGTTATGTTCTAAATGTGGTTAAGTTAAACAATGATACTTAACTACGTATATATATTTTAAAAATGGATATATATGGTAATGCAATAAAAAGATCGCTTTAAAATTATAATTTTTTTAATTAACACTTGTTAATTGTAGTGGGTCGAGGAAGTAGAGAATTTGTTCACTCGAATCAAAAGACTTTTGTATCAAAAAAATAAATAAATAACAAAAAACTTTAGTGTTTTAATATTCATGTTGTCCAATATTCAATTGCTCTTAATTGTTAAGACATATCAATTAAAAGATTTAAATTTTATCATTAGCACAAATTATAATTCTGGTAAAATATTAGAAAAATTGTTCAAATTTTACTTTAATATCAAATTTAAGTCACATGTTCGATTAATTCTCGATCTAATACATATGGATTCTAATACTAAGATTTAAGTATAGTCATCTTCGTTCTTCCAAATCAAGACTGTTAAGATCAAACGTTTATCACTAAGCCAAATGATATACGTGTTCACTAATATACAACTTTATTTTCTTATACTTATGTCAACGCAGAGTGTACATACTTGAATGTTAATAGGTCAGGTTGTTATGTCCATGAGTCAATGGAGGTGCATGCTTATATGCTGATATTGTTTCTTATCCCTTAAAAATCAGTATTATCATTTCTATACCATCGGTCATGTCCCCAACAGAGATAAAATTACACGTTAAGATCTGACGTCACTATTTTATAGCCGACGTAGCCAACCAGATCAAACGACACAACGTCAGCAGATTGACGTACGAGAACTTATAGGATGTCACATATCTCGATATTACTCTCACTCATGCACGTTTAACTTAATATTCCTCCAAGAAGTATAGAAATATATTTATTGAGAGATTGAACTCATGACTTTGCTCTGATACTGATTGTTTGGAACACTGAGCCAAAAACTATAGCTGTTAGACAATGGTCGACTTTATTTCTTTATACATGTAACAATACAAAGTGCACCTACTTGAGTGCTAATAGGTCGTGTTGTTAGGCCCATGAGTCAGATGAGGTGCTTGTCTATCTGGTGATGTTGTCTCATACTGGCCTTTAGAGATCGATCTTACTATTTTTCTACCGTCGGTCATGTCCCCAACATAGATAATATTATTCCTTAAGATATAGCATCACTCTTTTGCGGCGCATTTAGTCAACCAGATCAAGAGGCGCAACCTCAGAGTCTTAAACGAAAACTTCTTAGAAGATCATTCATATCAGTAGTAACCCAATAAAGATTTTTTTGTAATAAGTATCAATATAAAAATACACGAATTTATAAAACTTGACAAATGGTTAAGATTCAGAATCTTATAATCAGTGTCCATATTATAAATCATAAACAAACATACTTAAACATTAGAGGAGCAATAAAAAAAAATTATAAAGTTCACCCAGCCAATGATGCAATAATGAATGCATTTTTTTCGTAATTACATAAATAAGATTCGAATCTGAATGAATATTCTTCCCAATGAAGCCTAAAATCCCATTATACTATGAAATAAAAGATGTTGTTTGCATGCACGTTTATGTCGTTTTATGAAACTTAATTGCATGTTCCAAGACACTCGGACAAACCAACGTTATTTCTCGACAAATTTTTATAACTTATTTAAATAATATATTATATAAAATTTCAATAAATAATTTAAAAAAAATTACATTGTTTTTGGTTCTATCTCGGTTCATGTACATACCCATGTGGGAATATTTGTGACGTTCAACCAAACCAAATCAAAATAGAAAAAATTCATGTAAGATAATCTTACGAGTCGTATTTTGTGAGACATATCTTTTACTTGAGTTATCCATGAAAAAATATTACTTTTTATGCTAAAAGTATTACTTTTTTATTGTGAATATCGATATTGTTGACTCGTCTCACAGATAAAGATTCGTGAGACCGTCTCACAAGATACCTACTCAATCAAAATTCAAGACAATGGATTTTGTTTCTTAATGAGTATTTTTTTATTAATAAAAAGATGCAAGTGAATAATTACAAATGTCGTGTCATAATAAAAGACATTAGTTCCATATATATAATTTTTGACCCTTAATTCCGGCCTATTTTTAGGTATTCCAAGGTTGTTCTTTTGTCTGATTCCTTGCCAACTACTAATTTATTAGTAACCAAAAAATCGACCGTCCGAAATTATAGTTTAATTTTTTAGAAAAAGAAATTATAGTTTAAAATATCAATGCAATATTAGTTTGTTTTACATTTGAAGTCCTTTGTCTCGCAATAGTCATTTGACAAAAATTTGTGTGAGACGATCTCACGGGTCGTATTTTGTTACTCTTATTTTGGTCATTTATGAAAAAATATTACTTTTTATGTTAAGAGTATTACTTTTTATTGTGAATATCGGTAGGGTTGACCCGTCTCACAGATAAAGATTCGTGAGACCGTCTCATAAAAGACCTACTCTATTCATTGATGCAATGTTGAATATAGCTGACATGATATTGCACTACAAAAAAAATAAAAATTAGCGACGGCGTTTTACAAAACCGTCGCCGATCTAGATCGGCTACGGTTTATGCTTAACCGTCGCCGTATATTGCGACGGGTTGTATTATACCGTCGCACATGGCGACAGGTACAACCTCGTCGCCTAATATGGCGGCGACGGACTTAAATATATACGTCGCCAAAGACGACGGTTAAAAAACCCGTCGCACAACGTTGCGACGGTTTAGTGAAACCATCGCAATATTAGCGACAGTTGTCCAAAAAACTGTCGTTACAATAGCGACGGTTGACGATTTACCGTTGCTAAAAAAAACGAGAGTTTTTAGTACACCGCCGCTTATTTTGATTAGCGACGGGTTAATTAAAAACCGTCGCAACCGTCGCATAAAATTGCGACGGTTTATCAAACAGCTGCAATATTAACGACAGTTTATATTAAACCGTCGCTACAGTAGCGACGGTTTACGATAAACCGTCGTGAAAGAAGCGACGGTTTTTAGTAAACCGTCGCTTATTTTGAATAGCGACGGTGTTATTAAAAACAGTCGCATAAAATTGCGACGGTTTATTAAACTGTCGCAATATTAGCGACAGTTTATTAAAAACTGTCGCTAAAATAGCGACGGTAAACTATAAATCGTTGCTAAAAAAGCGACGGTTTTTAGTAAACCCTCGCTTATTTCAATTAGCGACAAGAAAACCGTCGCTATATAGTGACGGTTGAAGGAAAATCGTCGCCATTATAACGACGGATTGTGTAAAACCGTCGCTAATCCATCTGTTTTTTTTAAGTGTTGTATAATGTTGATATTAATTTCCGTGAAATAGGATTTAAATGGAATAGAAATCGAGTTATTACACTAATACCAGATTTTGACTGATTAAAACCAAAATTTTATATAATACAATTTACATGCCTATTTTTACTTTTTTTTTAATAAAAAAGACGCGTGCACATAAAATATCATTTTAAGTATATTTTATTTTTATACACTTTAACTATTATTATTTCATTATATGATAAACTATATTTAATTACTCTAAAGAAATATGATAAACATTGTAAGCGCGGATTGGGGTATTTTTGCATATCTTTTTTAAAAAAATTATTTTTGAAATTAATTTTAAAAATTAAATTATTTTAAAAAACCCAATAAAGATGGCGTGGACACTTTAAACTAAATAATCAATTATAAATATTTCATTCACTTAAATATTCGAGGTACTACCAAATAATAATAGTACGTAAAATAATTAGAATCCATATTCTAACTAATCAATTTGTTTTCTCCCATCGTTGTTTCATATGACACATCACGAGATTCTTGAATTTGAATCTGAATCTGAATCTTGGCATGTGGAACTAGGATTTGACCAATCCATTTACGTTGTAAAGAGATATCACGACGTATTGTATTGTATTATATTATATTATATTATATTACATAAATCTTGTAATACACACAAAAATAATGAGAAAAATGTCAATTTTAGTCTTAATATGTACTAAGACATAATATTTTTAATTTTTTTATTCAATTATAGTCATGTATCATTGTTAATTTTTTTTATAATCACGGGTTCAACAAATCTTTCGTCACATATAAATGAATTTGTCACTGAAATTATAAAAATTAATAATGATATTAATCATTTCTTTACGTAATTTTAGCTAAAATGATCAAAAAAAAAAAATGCAAGACGAATATATGGTATAATGATAATTAACAAGAGTATGAATTTGGCGTAACGAAAGATAGAATTTATTGTGTGACAGAATCTTTTCTAGATGACTAATCACTAATTGTGGTTGATTTGGTCTCGATGTGCATAGACATTGCCCTATTTATGTTAGACAAAAACTTGTATGAGATGGTCTCACGAGTCGTATTTTGTGAGACATATCTCTTATTTGGGTCATCAATGAAAAAATATTACTTTTTTTGCTAAGAGTATTAATTTTTATTGTAAATATTGGTAGGATTGACCTCTCTCACAGATAAAGATTTGTAAGACCGTCTCACAAGAGACCTATGAAAAAAATACTTATAATGACCTAATACTTGGTGTTTTTTCTTACTTTTTGGCATAAGTTTAATGATTATGGTATGTCGACGCTAGGTGGATGCATTGCGTGTTTGTGTAGTTTGTTTGATAATTAGTTTGATATATATTTAAATATGGATAATATCGTAATTGTAAAAAAGTAATTAAGGTTCATGCCATAATTTGAAATTATTATATTTAAATGAGAGTTGTATTGTAATTGCAAAAATTAACGAGAGATTAAACTGTAATTTGAAATGATAAAAAAAAAAATTCATGAAACCATCTTTTGTTTCTATTATAAATATTATTAATAATATATTAAAAGATAACTCATTTCTTGACATGTTGTAAGGCCCTGTAATTAATTATCCGGTAATTTTGGCATAATTAGAATAATTATTGACTTGTAAATTAAAATAATTAATTATGCCAAATAAGTTCAAAAAGTGTGTTAAAAATATGTATTTTAGAATATCGGAGAATTTAACGATATAAAATACATATAGAGTTTAAATAACACACTGAGAACAAAATAATTACAGACCGAGATAAATGGGCTTGGGTTACTATTTTAGTAACCAAATACACAATATATAAAAATACATATACATACACACAGCTTACCAAATAAGAGAAGGAAAGATAGAAGAAAGAAGCTTTCCCCAACTCCATTCTCGTCACTTGTGTAGCGGCTGCGGGAAAATCGCGATAACTCCTCCGTCCGGCGTCCAAATCTCGATTGGTCTGAAGGGGTGTCTTCCTAACATCCTAAGCTTCGATTCAAGTCAGAAATCGCGAATTTGAGCAAGGATTCGGGTAGATCGAAGCTGCTGTTCCGGTGCTCTGTTTCTGCGCGAATTCTTCTAGTTTTGGGTGAGAGTTTTTGGGTTGCTGCGATTTTTGTAGTTTGAATTTGTAGAAATGACCTAAATAGAACTTGTAGCTCTGTTTGTTAGTTTTCTATAGCCGCTAGAATCATCGAATTTGTATAAGAAACAGATTTGATATGATTTTTCTACCAAAACGTGTCAAAATGAAACTTTGTGTTGGAGCTGTGTACAACACCTACTGTAATTCGGGTTTATGGCATGTTTGCACTCGGATTCTGGGTTTTTTGTTAAAAAGAAAGTTGTAGAGCTATGTGTTTTCTTCGTAATGATATAAGATTCGTTAAATTCCATTAAGAATTGAGCAAGTTATGCTTGTTTTTCTAGAACTGCTCAGTGTGTGAGATTCTGTCCGCGAATTCGTAAGTAGTAGTGTGTTCTTGGAAATTCTAAGAATAATCTACTGAGATTCTGAAGATGGTTTCAACTGGAGAAACTTAGATAATTGAGTTATATTTCATTTCCAATTGGCGGATATTGATTTGAGTTAATATTGAGCGAGATATGAATTTTATGCTCTTTTGTGCCAAATCGGACATTGGTGTGGAATGTATTTTTCATGATCGGCTTATTGTGGTTTTGTTTAGGCCGAGAGTCTTGAAGAGAAGTTGATATTGGAGTTTCAAGTTGGTATAGGTATGTTACAGCTCGGTAACATACGACGGTAAAACATAAATTATGTTTAATTGCCATTATGTGTTACATTGATCGGGTGTATGACTTGTTGGCTGTTGGAAATTGTTAAATGCCTTCGTTGTGATCTATGTTTATTATTGTGACATATTATTGGCATTTAGCATCGGACATACTGTTATGACATTCATGTTGAGCCCTATCGTTCTTGTTAGCCCATTGTTGATATCCGTTGTTATCTGGCACTGTTGTTTATCTCTGGATCATTGTGTGGCTAATAGGCCTATACACATGAGACCGTAGATGTGATTGAACAATCCCGTGGTTAGTGCAGCCTTTTGAGGTGAGCGATGGGATTGTGTCATCTAGTTCGTTTTGTTGTGCCATCCTGTTATATCGTATCAGCTGTATGGAGGCCGAGTCAGGGGTGTTATTCAGCACAGCTTGGCATACCTCGCATACTTGGCAGGGCGGTTTAGCTGCATGACGATGTAGCTCCCCTGTGTTGTTGCTCGAGCATTATTCCAGTTGTTATCGTACCGTTTGTTGGCTCCTGTTATCCCGGTTGTTCGTTGAACCTTTCATGCATTGCATATTACATTTTATTATATGATTATGCATGATTTATGTTTATTGTAGTTATTGTTGAACTGTTTCATACCAGAATCCTAACCTCAGTTGTTTACTGGGGGGCTGCTGTGGTTGCTATTGGGCACCATGGTAGATCTCCCGAGTAATTTTGCAGCATCAGGCCGAGGTTCCGCTAGTGGAGCTCGGGATTGAGGTTGGATTGCTTGGTTCTGTTCAGTGGAGTCTCCCAGTTGGTCTATATGTATGTCTTGAGTTTGTTCAGTCTTGTATTGTAGTTTATTTGCCGGGGAGATGCCCCGTGTATCTGTATTGATATTTGGTTGTTCTGGTTATGCTCTGAGGCGACTCTGTGATTTTAATGATCTGGCGAGTATTTGGTAAGTTTTAAATTCTGTTTAGTCCTGGCCAGTGCGGCTATAGGTTGTTGACTTTGGTTTTGTTTTATTGACTCTAGTTGGAGTATATTTTGATATAAAATGCTGCTTGAGTTTTCGGGATGTCCTACTTACGGGGAGGTCATGCCGAAATTTTTCTAGGCCCTGAGGTCCGTTTTAAAGTATTTTAAACCTTTTTCCGCTGCAGTTTTAAATCAAACCATTATTGTTTGATCATTAATTGTCGTTAGAGTAAATGGACCTCACACATGCAATGCATATATTTACATTAAAAGTAAAAAGCAAGAGTATAATTTTTATGTATACTAAGTTTTGTATAAAATATAATTTAATTGGGAATGTTTTCCTTCAAATGTTATATATATTTTATATATAAAAACAAGGGTATTATAGGAATGGATGTTTGGGAAATATGTTTTAGATATGGTATTGTAAGTATCGTGAATATCGATAATTAATCCATATAACCTACCTAGTCATCTTAGCATGCATATAAAATCAAGAGAAAATTATTTTTGGTAATATATGTTTAATTTTTTGCGATTTTGGTAGTTTGAGTCTTGGTCATATATATTTTTTATTTTATTTTTGCAATTTAAGTTTTTTTTAATTATTGAGAATATTGATTGACAGCAAACACTCAAACGCCGAAATGATGTCACAACATCGTCATATCAGAAAAATGATTAAAATTACCAATAATACAAGTATAACATACTAAGACTGAAATTTGACAATATAAATGATCAAAATCGTAAAGAGACAAACATACAATATCAAAAATACAATTTTATCTAAAATCGAAATATTTAATATTGGTTTGTTCAATGGTAATAAATATCTCAACAGCTAAATCATTTATCAAGTAATACCCACCAACTTATCTTCTTAACACATCTAAAGTCAGATTTAATCATTTAAATGTTTAACAAAGTTAGTAATGATAGCACAATTAAGGTCAATAAACCCAAACTACCATCACCCTCTAGCTTCTAATGTGTAGAAAACAATAAATAATAAGTATGGTAAAGCCAAAACCATGAAATACATATCAACCACAAACAAAACATGTCATTTGGAAAATAATACCAAAAATACTTGGAAATAAGAGGGTTCGAGCTTTTTACCAGTATCCTAAATATCTACAGTTCCAGCTGTGTTGCAAATCATGAAGTTCATAACATACTTAGAATTTGTTGCGACTGGACCAATAGTTGAAATCAAGGTTCCTGGTTTTTTTACCAGGAAAAATAAGTTTCATGCCGTCCGGAAGACGAGACGAGATGAGACGAGACGCCAAAATGCTTAGGCAGAACTCAGACATGATTTTACATAGAATTTATGCCAGAATAAGTTGTCCACCATCTCATCCAAAGCAGTCCTAGCAACAGCTTAGAATCTACTCCCACACTGATTGACTTGATCTTGCCTCGAGTTTTCCTCAACTTTGAGAACAATGTCTTCGATCACCAAATAATCTAATAAAGAACAAGTGAACCATAGATTAAAGCTACATGACTAGTGTTCACAAAACTCCTCGTCTTTCTAGTCTAGATCGAGGAGTGGATTGTTGCGACTCCTCAAAGAATCGCTTGCGAACTTATCTTCCAACAGCCAGAGCTTTTGGAAGCTCTAGCAGATGGTTATCTAAGCGCATAAAAGAGGTGGAAAGGTAAGGATTCAAGTTCACACAATGATCCCGATTTCGGTTTTTGAAGCGAGCATATCTTGTGGCATGTCCTACTGAGTCTACACACGGTTGTGTAGCTTCCCAGATTGAGAAGCTCTTAGTTGTGGTTGCATTAACTTCAGCCAATCTCCATTTTCACCCGAAGCAAATCAGGAATTCGTCTCGGGACATCTGAGTTGGCAATATGAACCCTCCTTATATTAAGTTTTGGGAATTAAAATCATATATACAAGTGCTTCTGTTTAATACTTTTTGCATAGTGAACACATATTAATAAGATATGTGCTGCCATGACAGGCAACTTGAACTCTTGCAGTTAATACGGCACTGGGAACTATAACGAAATTCGGGAGATGAGAAATCACGAGAAAAAACCTTAGGTTGCTCCTGAAATGTTGCGCATCATCAGATGTTACCTCGAAGAAACAGATTCTTGGTTCCTTTCTGTTGCCCGGACTACTGAGATGAGCTTTTGTGCAGAGCTTGCTGGCTTAGTACTTACCAACCTCGAATTTATGTCCTTTATACCTTCTATGAAAAGAAATTTTTTTCTGCAGACGTATTCCATGATTATTATTATTTGATATTATGTTTCATGTTTGTTACTTGACAGATTCATTTTCTTTCTTTCTTTCTTTCTTTCTTTTTTCTTTTTGTGTGGAGAAAAACCAGATTCATTTTCTACGAACAAGGAAATTGAAACTATTGCCAGTTGATATAAAAAGTTATATTTTCCAATTCAATTGCATCAAAAGAATTATAAATATCACGTAATTACATCCATCTAATTCCAACCAAAACTTCAACCCACAACTATACCTACAAACAATCTTAAGTCATAAATGGGATAATTTCATGTATCAATGGATTCTAACCAGTGTGATATAAATTCATAAGCAACGAATGTTACAGCGCCAGCAGGTGCCGCTTTGACAACAGATGGGACAATGCCCTTATAAAGACCGGCCCAACCCTCTGCAAGAAAAATCTGACGAAGGGCATCGCTCATATTTTTGTAAGCTTGATGCTCTACTCTAGCTCCATATCTAGGATGTCTTTGCAGACCTACAATCTAAAAGTGAATTTCAAAACTACCTTATGGCATATATCAACTGTGGAAGGTGATATTTGCTTGTATATACCAAAGAGGCTGATAAATTACCTGAAATCTCTTCTTCACAACATCAAGTGGATGACAGACAGCTTTAGCACATGTTCCAGCAGCCAATCCACATAGGAAAAGCTGGAAGCTCGACAGGGCATCCTCCGATTGGCTGGCATAGGAAGATCTGTACCGGTTCCAAGCCTATAGAGAATGTGGAACAAAAATCGTATCAATTTGAGAGCGTATCTTGGAAATGGAACTGGTGACATGGATGCCTCATTCAATGAAATCAAAAGTACAAGAAGACAGAGACAAATAATGAGCCTCGATATGAGTACATCAGATACTACCACCATAACTTGAGAGCTCTAATTTCTTTAACATATCAAAATAACAATCTACAGATAACGAGTTTCATTTGATAAATATACTCGTTACTCACAGTTATGATCTGACCATATTATCTAATGACCACATATTTTAGGCAAAAATGCAGATATTAAAAACCTGTAATATCTCACTATAATCAACCATGCCCATTCAAGAGGAATGATTCAAAACGGGAACTATCACTACAGTTTGTCTCTTTTTTATCTGAATACGTCTGAGAGAGGGTGGGCTGGAACCAAAATCATTATATGGAAGATGGAAATAGAAGTTCACCATTGTCCAACGTTTGAACGTATCATATGTTCCAAACTGCATCCCCGCGTAAGGAATTATCTCAACCAGTGTAGGCGTCAATCCAGTGTACAGCCCTCGAATGCCACGGGTTTCAATTGTATTAACAAATGCAGACCGCATATTAGGATAAACCTGCAAATAGGCAAAGCCGAACTACTAGAAATTCCATATCCATGTCATTTAAACAATAAATACTGGCATTCAAGTTAGTGCTTTAGAATTTGGATGTCAAAATGTCCATGCGGCCATGTACCTTCGGCTCACCCTGTGACGCTAATATGGTTCTTAGAAGATCAAACGGATATGACCCAATGGTGGCGGCACAGCCTGCTAATGACCCGCTAATGTAAGAAAGATATGGGCTTGAATTAATATGGTCTTCTGCAAAAGAAATCAAGAACGGAATATAATGTAAAACTAAATTGTAGCAAGCTAAATGGAATGCAGGACAACTGTGTCAATAAAGAGAGCAGGTTTAATCACAACAAGTTCTCAGATGTAGCAAGCTGAATTGTAGCTAACCTTCTTTAGAGGAACCAGATACAAATGTCTTCAATTTGTGCAAAACAGTAAATTGAATAGCTGTATATGGCATGACCATAAGAAGGGCTGGAACATTGCCCCTCCAAAACCCCTGCCACAAAATAATGAAGTGTGAATAAAATAAAAGATGACGCAAAAACACAAAAGTGATATGAAATTAATGCACCTGTTACATCGCAATATCTCCATACAAATATAAATAACACTTTTTTACCATAGAAAAAGCATCAAACACCTTCAAAGGAAAAAAAGGCCTTCATGGAGAGAAATAATTGAACGACAGACTTCAATCCAGAAAGATGATATATCTTCCGCACATTAATCCAAACACTATCTAATTTGCAAGTGAGGTATATTGAATATCTCCATATTAACAAGTAAGCTGTACCGGGTATCCTTCCTCCCTAAATATGTCCTTGGTTGCTTGCAGCATACTATAATATTTTGATGTACCATATGCATCTCCTCGAAGCAAAGCCCATTGTGTAGTTGGTTCTAATTGAACCTGTATTTGAAAGCTTCATGAGAAAATTCAGCCACTTAAAATTCACGCAAGCATAAGCCATATAATAATTGGATGCTTTAAGAAGAATTCATCCATGACAGTTGAAAGTTGAAACAACCATTGCATCTCTAGTAGCAATCTGATCATCAACATAATTCCAACCCAATATAAAATAAGAATCAAACTCATATTAATACATACAGTAAGATCATATTCAATAACAATTCCATTCATTCAGATCTCAGCTTCTTTAACCAAAACAAGGTTTTTTAAAAAACATTTAAAGTTGAAAAACTTAACCTGAAACCTGATTTTGATTACGTCAAGTGGCGACGTGAAAGTTCTAGAAATGGCACCGGAAATTGCACCAGAAGTAGCATCGATCAAAGCCCTTTTTAGCTGGTCAGGCTCTTCCATTCCACTCCTTGATTAAAAACTGCAAGGAAAAACATTTATATAACTGACCCCTTATTTTTAAATATCCACTGCACTCCAAGTAGTCACCCAAAAGTAAGAACTGACACTGTTCTATGTACCAAAGAAAAGTAACAAAAAGAGGTATAATACGCACAAGTTGTCAAATTGTTATAAAAAACTAAATGGGGTATAAGTAAACAATAAAAAGAGGCATCGGCGAAAATTCAAGAAATACAGGTGGTGTTGAATGAATGCGAATATTTCCAACTTAATATTCAAATAAAAGCTAGAAAACATAGCAGGAATGAACCAATAAACAAACTTCCCCGCATAATGTCAAAGGAGAACACCTTAGAAAAGAAAATGTATTTAGATGTAAAAAAAAACATATAATAAGTGCCAGCAGTCTAAAGATTATATTTTTCAATTAATATAACAAGAATCGTTGAACAAATGCGAATATTTTGAATGTAGAACATACATACACAGCCCACAAACATCGGGACTTGCAGAAAGATTGAATTTTTCGAATTAACATCAAAGAAAGTACCTGAACAGAAGGGATCAATGATAAGAGGGAAACTAAGGAGCCTTCATCGAAAAAATTACAGATAATCAGACCCTTATGCCAAAATATGAGTATGCAAATGAATTAGTATCTATAGGTTTGAGTATACGCAGGAGGAGAAGTTTGGCGCTTCGCCTTTGATACAAGGAGAGAGGCACATGGCAGAGAGTTTTCTTGGCGGACGGTTTAGAATGGAAAAGGGAAAAGTCGATTTCTTTTTATGACCAAAGGGAAATTCGATTTTGAAAATTACAAAAAACTTAATTTTTTTCCATTTATAGGATTTTTTCATCAAAACGAATACACTTATTTGGATCCATTTGGAGAAAGAAAATATATTCCAAAATTTGTTTTAAAAGATTTTTTTATTTGTTTAAATTATCGGTATTGTTAGTCGAGTAGGTCTCTTGTGAGACGGTCTCACGAATCTTTATCTGTGAGACGGTCAACTTTACCGATATTCACAATAAAAAATAATAATCTTAGCATAAAAAATAATATTCTTTCATGGACGACCCAAATTAGATATCTGTCTCACAAAATACGACCCGTGAGACCGTCTCACACAAGTTTTTGCCTTATCATTACATCTCAAAGATTCATTAAAAATATCAATCATACAAAAAACTTTTCAATTTTATATTTATTTAATAAGTGTTTATATAAATGATTTGTTTTCTTTTCAATAGTTGATTAATTACAAGAATACAAATAAAATAGAGGTATATTAGGAAAAAAAATGAAAGATTCGTGGTTAAATATGGATACGTGACTATATTTAGGACACAAAATGTAGCATATATAAATGAGACGGGAAGAATATATTACTTCTATTTCTGAAATACATGTTTTATTCTAGTTTTTTGATTATTTGTTTCTTTATTAGATGAAATCATTGGATCTATGTGACACGATCTCATGTATTTTTTTCGTGAGACGGGTCAATTTGATTCACAGTAAAAGTGAAAAGTAATATTTTTACCATAAAAACAAAATATTTTTTCATGGATCAGATTGAGTCGAAGATTCATTTAACAAAATTGACTCGTCAAACTCTCTCATGTGAGTTATGAAATCGCATATTCTACTCTATGATATATTTCCCACCACGCTAATACATGTGACTAAAATAATAATAATTTTAAACTGGTACAAATTAATTTTTTTGTCAAGGGACTGAGAGATATGTACATGTGAACATGAGAACATTTAATTAATATCTAATCGAAAGTTGGACAACTTCAACCACACAATTTGTTAGGTGGACGTGCATTTGAAGTCTTTCTACTACCACAGAATTTGCCTATGCCACTATCAAACACCTATTTGAAGAGAATCAAGAAAAAATATTCTATGTCCGAGTGTAAGACCAACATGGGAAATCTTTCTTCTTTGCCTGTGAACCTCAATCACCGAAGAGACCATGGGAATTATATGAACTTGGTTATAATCAAATTCATATAATTGAACTTGGTTATAATCATGTTCATTTTTTTTTAATTTGCTACGAGTATACAGATAAAATAATGGTCATAATGGAATAAAACCGTAAAATATTATATGGCAACATGGATGCCATGAGGTTGATAGTGGAATAAAACCTCAATCACCGAAGAGACCATGGAAACAGTAACATATTACATGTTGTGAACAAAAACATGCATCCATACTGTTGGTGAGAGTTTCGCAAAGCAAGGAAAGACTCCTGGACGTAGCAAATTGGTGGATTATACGGGTGGAATAAACAACTGACTTGTTAAGTAAGTCAATGGAAGTTACTGTTAGAGTAGGTGTCCAGCGAGTCAACTTGTGACTTGAGTTTATTGACTCTTATGAAAAATAATATTTATTTTAATAATATTTTACGATTATATTCAATTATGATCATTATTTTATATGTATACTCATGTAAGCTGGATAGATAAAGCTCTTGAATATACAATAGGTATCATGAGATCTGTCTCACAACGTAATATCATGAAACTCATTAGGAAGTGCACTGTATATTCTAAAGAGGTTTTTAGTCGAATCAGCCACCTAAAATAAGGATAAATATTGCTTGAGTTTGAGACTATCATATGTAATGTAAACATCATATTTCATTGATAATGACATGGATATGTCGGTTCATACAAATGAGTGATCATTTGACTGAACAACCCTCTCTCGGACTTTCTAAAAGATTAACACTTATCGAGCGGAAAAGTTTGCGGTTATAGTTGAATATCATTGGTCATTTGACCCGGGACGACTTGGAGGCTCTGCTACTAGCATTGCACTTTGACTTATTTACCGATTTCATTAAGGGTCATCAACTGGCGAAGTGGAGTGTAGTTTCAAAGTCAATGCATTGCAGTCAAGGATTCACCGTTATGCCAATGAATGAAAATATTTTATGTGATCTGATGAGTTAATAGTGCAAGAAGTCTTCGGCCAGAGCAAGACACATCCTTCAGGGAAAGGTGTTTTCCTAGTTGCTATCATGTCACTGTTATTAATCAAATATACATCACATCGTTTTTTGAATTCATTTGCAATTCTTGATATACTAATGGTAGTAGATTCGATTGGGAAATATGAGTTGATGGAACTGTACTGTATGCAAAGGTAAATGATTTAAATGTTTTAAATCATATGGTCCAAGGAACGTCATGAACGTCAAACAAAATTTTTTAACTTCCGTTGGTGCAAGAAAACGATACTTCAACAGTAGTATCAGAGACAATTTTTTCTCTATCGTATGATTTGTTATTTAAATCGTGTTGAATAATTTATTTCTAATCGCATAAGAAAATGGTACTTCATACGGCGACTACCCAAAAACCTTTTAAATAGTTTTTTTTTAAGATCTGTGCAGGGCAGCGCTTCCTGTGCAGAAGGGCATCTGCCCGAAATATTAGGGTAGCGGAAAGGCAAACGAGCAAGGTTCTCTAGAGTGTCTCGGGTAGTCCTGCCCTTTTCGGGCTCGAATTATTTGGGCTAGGAGTGATTTTTGAATTTTTCAAAATTTTGGATCAAATTTATATTTTATGAAAATTTAATCAAATTCGTCCTTGAAAAGAAATTTTGTTAAAATTATGGAATTTTTTTTATAAAATAAATATTTAGAATTGAATTTTAATTATTTATTATAAAATATATTTTACAATAAATTTAATTATTATGAATTAATTGAAGTTACAAAAATATGTTGATTTAACTTATTAATTTATTATGACGGTTAGCAATAAATTTACAAAATACATTATTTGTTGATAATATGTGATTTTATGAATTAATATAATATTTGATATTATATGGTCAAAGGATGATCGAGAGCCTTGACCAATTTGTTATATGTACGTTATGATATTTTACATGTTTTGTTTTAATTATTTGATAAATATTTAAAGTGCATATGGTTTATTACTTGTCCTCACCCTCTATTTGTACCTCAATGTGCCATATAAATTTAATGTAAATATTAAATTTAGTGGGAGATCAAGATTTGAGGATGGTAGGCCAATATTCTCAAGAGTTTTGAAAATCGAAAATATGTAAAATATTGGAAGCTTATTTAATATTGCATCACTGCATTTACATATGTTTTGGACATGGATCCATATATAGCTCATATAGATCAATTAACTCTCGATTATCGATAATCATTTATTATTATAATGCATGTCTTATGTTATGAATAATCAGTATATGTGTTATTATTAATATAATAACAAGAAGATATATGAATTCGCTAAACATACAAAGAAACATGACAAGAGATTTTAAAATTAATGATGAGACAAATTATTAATATGAAATCCCTCGTTTTGGATAAGATCCAAAATTTAAATCAATCTCAATAAAAAGAAAATTAGAAAAAAGTTTAATATTTCATTGTCTTTCATCAACGATGGTTGTATGATGACCGTTATTCGTGGACAGTGTTTGGCTCATATTATCGGAGAGGCCTGGACGCCAAAAAGCAGTGACTTCGACTGATATATTTGATGTGATACTACGTGAAACTCCCATGACTTCGACTCATATTATTGAAGGATCTCATGGCTACATCTATTAAGATTCAACATTGATGAGTTGGGCTCGACACGTGAAGAGAAAAGAGATCATATTGTTGGGCACTCATCAAACGTAAGGCAAAAATATGTAATGGTGGCAAGGGGTTGCAATTGGATTACAACTTTTGGAAATTATGGTCGACTGATATTATTCAGGATTATAATTTAGAAATTGGGCCTTTCATACTCATTAAGAATATTTGATTTCACGTTTTTATCAAATGATGGTGAAAATCTCAAAATAGTGGGATGAAATTTATAAAAACAATAATCCATATTTTATGTCTTACAAAATATTTTAAATTGTAGTAATGTTTATTCTGTTTCCATTTCAGTATATTTACGAGGTCGTCAGTGAAATCTTCAATCTGTAACACTTGATCACAATAAGCTAATCGGACCAACCTACCTAGATTGGCTAAGGAATTTAAAAATTATTTTAAATTATGTGAAAATAGCATACGTGCTCACAAAAAGCGTGTCTGAAAACGGTTGCTGCCAATGCCTTTGCTGAGAAATTGTCTAAGCTTGAGAAATGATGTGACCATTATTTGCAAGCTAAGAGCTATATATTAACTTCTATGTCAAACGAGTTACAAATGAGGTTTGAGAAAATAGTGGGCTTGGACCTTGTTATTCCAAATGAAGTGTCCATGGACATTCTGCTTCTATCAGTACCGTCGTCGTTTGATGGGTTTGTGGTGAACTTCTATATGAATAAGCCAGAAGACAGCCTTGAAGAGCTGGTCAGTATGCTTATTAGCTATGAAACCACCATTAAAAGGGAAAAAAAACATGTTTTCCTAGTGTGTTCTTCATCTGGGAGGAAGAAAGGCCCAAAAGAGAAGGAAAATAGACGTTCCGTTCATTCCAAGAAAAACAAAACAAGAAAGAAGATGTTTGACATGTCAGAGATTAACTCTCTTGAAAACGAGTCCTATCTTGAGTTCTCTGAACATCTAGAAATAAACTTGTGCCTATTTATTACTTAGTTTACCTAGCCAAGCCATTTTTCAATTGTTTTAATAAGTCAGTTTGACTTCTTTTTGTACGTATTTTTGTTAGCCAACTGACATTGACATCGAGAATATCAAGTTCAGTTTCTAACCAGACTGAATTATTTTGAAGTTAAGAAATTTGTTGTGAGTGTTTACTCAACTTTTCTTCTAAATACTTCCACCGATCCTATCAAAATACATTGATATTAAGTTGTATTTTGAGAGATATTACATCAAAATGACATATTAACATGGAGAAAATCTCAACACGAGAATCCTACAGATATGATTAAAAAGGCACTATCTCAAACTAATCTTAAGCATTGCTTGGACTTAGTTAGTGTAGTGGAGTCAGAGTAGCTCGAATGGAGGATTGGAGAACAGCCTATCTTTGTAAGACAAGATGGAGATTGTTAGTGAGTGTCTCCCAAAGCAAGGAAAGAATCCTGGACATAGCAAATTGGTGGGGTTACATGAGTAGAAGAAACAACTGACTTGATAAATAAGTCGATGGAAGTTACATCTGGTCGGTGGACCAAGGAACATGATGCCATGTGGATAAAGAGGGAAATAACCTGCTACTGGATACACAAGTGAGAGTATCAAGGCATTAAGATAGAGAGGAAAAGCTCACAATTTTCATCACAGTTAGAATAAAAAATCACTAGAGAAAGAGTGAGAAGAAACAGAGTGAGAGATATGAGAAATACAAGAAAAAATTGCAGTTGAGAGTTTCTAGAGTATATCGATTATGTGTAAATAATTATTTCTTATAATCTCTGGATCAATATAGGCAAAGATGTTCTTCTCCTAAAAGAAAAAGTAGTTGTTCTCCCATGGATGTAGGTCTTACGACTAAACCCCATAATCTTTTTGTCTATGAGTTCTTGATTGTTTCTGATTAAGTCTGAATTCATATTCGCAAATACATATGACTGCATATTGATCGTTGCATGGTCTTTGATCCATCTAATTAATGAGAAAATATTGCTTAATTTTTTTAACACATATACATGTTAGCTTGTCTTCTTCTCTAAAAAATATAAGTTGCGCAAATAATTACACTCGGATAACATTTGTGGCATGAGAAATGACGGAACATTATCGAAAAATTACTTTTGTAAAACTTATTTATACAAATCTAGAGTGAAATATTAATGCTAAATCGACCACTAAAAGAAGAAAAAGAAAAGAAGAAGAAATGAAAATTAAGAAAGAATTTGTTGATGATAATGGGCCGAAAATTTTAACTTAGGTGGGTAAATTTCAACCGGACATCATTTAACAAGCCTACTAAACGTTACCTCAATACGATAACAATCTACCTTAAAGTCGAAAGTGAATCAATTATTTATGCGAATAAATATATTAAAAGTGGTCTGACCATAATTTGCAAGCTAAGAACTATATATTGGCTTTAATGTCAAAAGTTTGAGGAAGCCGTAAATGTTGCTGACATTTATGGTCACTTACAAGAGTTGTATGGTGAACGAACACGTCCATTCAGGCATGTTACTGTCAAGAAGCTTATGACATCATGTCTGCAAGAAGGGGCCTCATTCCATAAGCTGGGTGTGAGGATGCTCATCGAGAAGCTAGTGGGCTTGGACCTTGTTTTTCCAAGCGAATTGTCCACGGATATTCTACTGCTGTCACTTATGCCATCGTTTTATGGGTTTGTGGTCAAGTTCAATATGAACAAGCTGGAGACTACCTTTGAAGAGTTGGTCAATATTCTTACTTCATATGAAGCCATCATCAAGAAGGAAAAACATGTTTTCCTAGTGGACTCCTCGTGTGGAACAAAGAAAGGCCCACAAAGGAAAGGAAAGAAAAGCTCTACTCCTTCCAAGAAACACAAAGCAAAGATGTGAGTTATGTTTGAAAGAAAAGATGACCAAAGCATATTTCTTTGGAAAAGCAGAGCGTACACATGATCTATTGGATTTGATCCATACAGATGTGTGTGGCCCGCTAAGTATTATCATGAGATATGAGCAATCTTACTTTATTATCCTTTGCTGACGACTTCTCGAGATATGTGTATGTTTATTTAATGAAATACAAGTTTGATCCCTTTAAAAAATTCAAAGAATTTAGAGTTGAAATTTATAAATAGTTAGGAAAGAGCATTAAAACACTTTGATCTGATTAATGTGAATAATAATTTATTATTGAATGAGATTCTCTCATAGTGGACCCCACTATCACACCACATTTGAATAGTGTGTTAGAACGTCATAATCGAACAATGATGACATAATTCGATCTATGATAAGATTTATTGAATTTCGTCATCCCTTTGGACATTTGCACTTGAAACTGTAGAAATATTCTTGAACCATATCCATACAAAAGTAGTGACAGAACTCTATATGAGATGTATATGGGAAAACTACCCAAATATTCTCTTTTAAGTTTTAAGAACAATCTAAATTTAGCTCTAGTCCTATGAGTATGCTTAAATTTTTATATTTTATCATATTATCAAATCTCATGTTATATTTAAAATAATAAATATCATAACTAAATCAAAAACTGAAAAACAAAATAATGCAATACATAATATTCGTATATTATATTACACACATAATATCTTTCGACCTTCCAAAAACAAACATCCGGTGACAAAATTTATTTTGTCATGCGATTGTCAATGTATTAAAATATATTTTAGGTGTATAAATGATTTATTTATTTGAGTTTGTAATTTTATCAATATTTAATTTTAATATTATTATATATAAATAAAATAATATTATTTCAGTATGTATTTTTTAATGTTTTTAAAAATTATTATATTTGATCATATAATTTATTTATTTACGTATATTTATATTATATAATAATTATAATATTTTAACATAAAGAGTTTATACTTATTTTTCGTAATATAAATTTAAATAAATATTATTTTAAATAAATAAATTAATAGAATATTGAAAATATAATTTTGTTATTAATTGAATTTAATAATATTAAATGAAATAAAAATAATTAAAAAATGACTTCTAATAAATTTAAATTAAAAGTAAAATTTATTTGTTTCTAATCACACGATATACATATTAAACCATTTATAATAATTTAACGAAGATTAGTATACTAACTTAAGTTAATAATACGGTAAATTGCTCTGCAATTCGTATATACAAACATAAATTGTATATCGGTTTTTGTGTTATTTATTTTAAATCAATATTTTTATAATCGAATTTGTGATCGAATCGATCTAGTTAAAATAGTGGTTCAACTAATATTATATTATGTAAAATAATAATATAATATATCAAATAATGTATTTTAAATTTTAAATATCTTAAATGTGTATATAAATAATAAAAAAATTTAAAATATAAACAACATACGTAAAATCAAAATATCAATTATAATTATACATATATAATTATAATTATATATATATAATTTTTTTACTAATAGTAGAGTTATCTGACTTATTTTTTTGTAATTATATATATATACTTATTTGTTATATATAATTTAACTATAAGTAAAAATTTTGAACCGGAATTTGTGAGACGGTCTAACGAATCTTTATCTGTGAAACGAGTCAACTTTACCGATATTCACAATAAAAAATAATATATTTAGCATAAAAAATAATACTTTTTCATGGATGATCCAAATAAAATACTCGTCTCACAAAATACGACTTGTGAGATCAACTCACACAAATTTTTATCCGGAAATTACATGGGCTTGGAGAATTTTCGAAGTTCAAAAACTGGAATGAAAAAGCGCGTGGCCTCAAGTGCTCACCAACCCATGATAAAACCCGGAGAGACTTTGCGTGTCGGCCTCGTTCATCTTATTGGAATCTTCGATACACCTTTCTCTACGTTTAATTAGAGATACTATTTCTGCAGAAGAATAGATCTTTTGGTTCTTTTTTCTTGGATTTTAGTTTTAAAAAATGGAGTCTAGAACTCTGGAAATCGAGCTTCAGTATGCTAAGGACCTCAACAAGGTCAACCTTATCACCAAGATGGATGTTTACGTTGTTGTTTCTATCTCCGGTGGTGATAAGAACTCTACGCAGAAGACCAAATCGTCTGTGGATCACGACGGCGACAATAATCCCACGTGGAATTTCCCGATGAAGTTCACTGTGGACGAGGCGGCTCTGCAGCAAAACCGCCTCACGCTTGATTTCATGCTAGTATGCGAGAGGGCTTTGGGTGACAAAGACATCGGTGAAGTCAACGTTCCCATTAAAGAACTCTTAGATTCTCCGTCGAAGGGCGAGGGGAAGCGGTTCTTGAGCTACCAGGTGAGGAAACCCAGCGGAAAGCCCAAAGGTCAGCTCACTTTTGCATATAAGTTCAGCGATAAAACTGCCGCAGCACTGCCGTACGCGGCGGAGCACGTGCTGGCGCATCCTCCGGAGAAGGTTGACGGGGAGCCCGTGACGGCTTACCCAGCTGGATCTAGTGCGCTGTACCCACCTCCGCCTTCGGGAGTGTACCCACTGCCGGTGGCCACCTACTCAGCAGGGTCGTCGTCGGAAGCTGGGGGACACTATCCACCACCAGCGGGATACCCTCAAGCCAACGGTGCTCCGCCGCCCGGAGTCTATCCTCCGCCCCCTCCATCTGGATATGGGTACCCACCACCGCCATCGCCACACCAAGGGTACGCTTACCCACCACAGCCGGGGTACACATATCCACCACAGCCGGGGTACGCTTATCCACCGCAGCCGAGCTATGGATACCCACCGCAGCCGGTGCAGCAACAGCCAAAGAAGAACAAGTTTGGGCTTGGATTAGGGGCTGGACTACTGGGTGGCGCAGTTGGTGGATTATTGGTCGGAGATATGATTTCCGATGCGGCGGATTTTGATTGCGGTGGTGGATTTGATTTTTGATTGAATTAAATTAAAATTTCGATTTCTTTTCTTTTTCTTTTTTTTTTTTTATTTTGTTTCGTCTTGTCTTATGGTAATGCAGACAGAATCAATGTATTATTGTAATTTTCGTTGATCCAGTAAGATTTTTAATAATTGTTTAACTAAATTATTTAAATTTTATGAGGAAATTTTTTGATATTAAAGACTTTATAAAAAAAATAGATGTCTTGTTAGACGATCTCACGAATTTTATATGTGAGACGGATCAATTTTACCGATATTCACGATAAAAAATAATGCTCTTAGCATAAAAAATAATATTTTTTCATGAATGACCTAAATAAGATATATATCTCATAAAATACGATCGTTTCACACAAATTTTTGTCATAAAAAATTATACATCTCGAACGAGAATGTTATTCATTTGGTATTGACGTGTTTTAATTGAAAATTAAAGTGTCGAACGACTTTGTTGGCTCAAATTTAAGCCATGTGAATGGGTCTAACATAATAAAATATACGAATTGACTAATTATTAAATAATAAAATAAATAATATTAAGATTAGAAATGTCGTTAGCACGATGTATTGAAGACATGAGTATCACTCAATTTAAATATCAGGCCAGAGAGGTATGTTAATTGTATCAAAATAGTGCGGAACTGACAATACATACGACACACTTCTGACTGATTTGGCTATTTTACTTATTGGATTTGGACCAAACCCAAAACATAAATATTATAAAATTATATCTTGATTTTCTAATGAAATAGTTTTCATCTCATTTGGATCAAAATCAAAATTAATAAGATACAAACCATAACGATTGATGCATGTTGCATGTCATTTTCCGCACTTTACTCACCTATTTGGCTCAAGTTCAACATTTCATTCCACAATTTCATTTCCATATCCATAATCAAACTCTAAACCCCTCACCATTTCTTCAATCATTCCGCTTCCCAACATCAGCAATATCATATCAACATATATTTGTTTGCATTTCATATTACTCGTGTTACATATACAACATATATTCATAATTCATTTTACTGTTTTTCATGCCCATAATCGATGTCCTCAAAATATTCATACTTTGAAGACAAAAACTTGTGTGAGACGGTCTCACGGGTCGTATTTTGTGAGACAGATCTCTTATTTAGGTCATCTATGAAAAATATTACTTTTTATGCTAAGAGTATTACTTTTATGCTAAGAGTATTACTTTTTATTTTGAATATCGATAGGGTTGACCCGTCTCACAGATAAAAATTCGTGAGACCGTCTCACAAGAGACCTACTATACTTTGAAATACTTAAATTCCATGTAAATAACATATATAGTATCATAATCATAAACTGTTATGAATGTAAATGCAGTTTATAATATAAGGCGATAGGGACGACCGAACATTACACAGATAGCCTCATCTAGACCATCAAAACAACCATTAGAAGGCCATCAACAAGGGAGAAAAATGCAGTTCCTCATCAACAGGATGATGCACAATAAACTACTGCACCAGATGTAGATGGTGCACCATCATCTAATGTACCTCACAAAATGTCCATGGATCGGGAATGTCCAACAAAATGATCAACTAATTTAGTAAGTTCAAGGGCAAGCGCATGTGCTAGTGCTAGTGCAAGTGCAATTGCAATTGTCAATGCAGGAACTCAAGTCAATGTCAATGCATGACTATAGATTATAGACTATTGTTAGGATCAAATTAGAGTTTAGAGGGGAGTGGGTGAATAAACTCTTTTAAAAAATTTATTCCGACTTGAGTTGCTATAGCACGTTTTTGAAATGTTAAAAAATAAACCGAACACAGAGAAATTAAATCGAGCTTGCTTTTATAACCAAGAGAAAGAAGCTCAAAATAATTCTTTTAAAAACCGTTTAAACATTTTGTAAAATATATGTCAGTTTAAATAATAAAAATGGTTTGATTGAAACATTTTATCAAACATTTTGTATGTAATATTTTTGTATTTGAAATAAACATAAAATGTTTAGACAATGCATCTCGAAACAAAAATATAATTAAATGCAATAAAGTAAAAAGACAAAAATTTGTTTATAGATGTTCGGAAATTAACAACTTCTACGTCACTCTTTCTTTCACTTATGAAGGATCCACTAGAAGACTTTAATTTATAACAACCCTTGTCAAACCCATTTCAACTAGGACTTATCATTTGCCTAATTGAAACTCCTAGCACACTCTCGATTTTAGGCCGCAACCTCACAATCTGTATAATGCTTAACGTCTCTTATGTCGAGACTACAAAAACGATCTTTTACGTCTTTGTGTGAAGACTATCACTCAACTATTAATTGAATCTCAAATCTTATTTATATGTATGAATGATTGTGTGTGTGATGATTTAATCTATTACAGTGTATGCTTCTCAAATTTATTCTCACAAATAGGAGAAAATTTCTCAATAAGCTAATATATATATTTAGACTTTTTTCTTGGGCTTTCTTTCTTTCTAGCTTATTTTTGTTGTATAATTTGTTCATTCTTTTAATCTCCATCAAAATCTTATAATTTGATCTTTAAAGTATTGTATTTGTGGCTTCCAAGAAAGATATATACGTTAGACATAATAATATGAACGCTTGGAAATGTTTTGTATTATTTCTGATACTGAAACGATTATATTTAACTTGCTGACCACTTTTTAATATCGGGCTGGCAGCGCACTTCCTGAGCGGCTCGGTCGGATTTTGGTGGCTGGAATTGTGGAGCGGTCTGGTCGGATTTTGAGCGGCTGGAGTTTGAGCAGGTAGATCTTGATCCAAGTTTAGTTGGTCTCTTCTATTGGTTGTATATCTTGATTTGTTGATTTTTTGGCAAAGTCGTGAACATTAAAATTTTAGCCATTTCTATTAGATTTTCACATAATCAAGAATCACTCAATTACGAGTTTGTGTGAGAGATATATGCTCAAAATATTATAACTCCTCATGTCTAATCGGCAGCTTTATCTATGTTACAGAACCATCAATTTCATCGCGTTTTATCAGATTCTTAAGTTCCAATTTAAACTTTGACTTTGGAATATGATTTTCGATCATTGTCGCAAATTTCTAATGCATGTTTAATTGTTCCATTACGTTAATCGAGCTGAGAGATATGGCCAAAATGCCAGAAATGCTTTAAGTCCACTCTTTGTTGTATCTGTGTCTTCTAGCTCAATCTTGCAGCTTCCAATTAACATAGATAACGTCCGAACTAACCCGACCGATCTGAAATATGACTTGTAAATAATTGAGTTGGTCTTTACAACTTTTTACCCTTATTGTCATTTGGATCATGGACTTGCTTGACAATATGACTTCTAGAGTATTACGTTTTATTTCTAACTGTTTTGCCCTCTAGTCATTTAGATCACCGAGTTATAAGATATCATCGAAATATGACAGCTCGCCAGACTTTCGACTTGACTAAATTTGAGTTTTAACTTTCAACTTGAGCTAGCAACTCACATTTGAGCAAAATATGTTAGAAACACGATAACAAGCTTTGTTATCATTAACATCAAGATCGCTAGTATTTCTAAACCCAACTATCTCTCCATTTTTTATGATGACAAAACTTGGATAAAAATGATTTCACTTAATATATTTCTCATTAAAATACATTTAAAACATAGATATATAAAGTTGAGTAAACAAGTTTCACTAATAATAAACAATATTAACTCAAAATTTCAAGCAACACAAAATGAAGATATATTTTCCAATTCAAATATTCATTAGACATTTAAGAGATTCTTTTATTAAACACCGATCATAATCATAAATATAAGAGAATTGCTAAACATGCTAGCACAATTTAGAACATCACGTTGAGCAACAAACTCGAGTACTTCTTGCAAATTAATATGAAAATTTTAGAATGAATATACTGAATTTTCTTGCTAATGTATGACTCAAATTTGAATATATTCTCCTATTCGATTGATGAGTGCAACACTATCGAGCTTCTTAACAGAAACTCCGACTTTGTCCTTGTGTTGTTTTCTGCCACAACAATACGTGGTTTGACTTCAGCAATAAACTATTTTTCCTCTAGCACGACCAAGCTGCAAATTTTATACCACTGTCATCCTCAACGAGTTTAGTTTGCAACACAAAAGCAGTTCATAATTTGATCAATCGAGCAAGGAATTATATCAGTTTTCCCGAAGTTGCTGCAAGATGCGAAAACTTCTTAACTATGCATATATATGTTTAAAAAATATATATGAAAATTCTAATTTTAAATATAAAAATCAGTTTAAATATAAAAATCAGTTTAAATTTTATTTCAAGAACAAATCAATCGGATATCACTTGTTGATATCAGATTAGAGTTTGAAGAGGACAAATAAAATCTTTTAAAAAAATTCTTGAAACTTGAGTTATGATAGTTCGTTATTAAAATGTAAAAAATGAACCGAGCTCTGAGAAATTAAATTGAGTTTGGTTTTATAGTAAAGGGAAAGAACTCAAAATAATCATTCTAAAAATCGATTAAATATTTCGTTAACTATATAAAATATATGTAAGTTGAAATAATACAAGCACTTTGATTGAAGCTTTTTAACAAAAACTTTGTATGTGATATTTTGACATTTGAAAGAACATATAAAAAATATCAACAATGTATCACAAAACAACAACAATAATTCATGTAATAAAGTTAAGATGCACATATTTAGAATTAAGAAAATATGGTCGGGAAATAGGCCCAATTTGATTTTGATCCAAGGCCCACTAGCCCATTTGTCAGATTATGGCTCACTTCAATCCGAGCCCTAGTCCCTTCCTAAAACCCTCCACCAAATTCAATGCCAGCACCAGTCACAAGAAGCAGAGCACGATGAGGCCACTGGACGAGAAGGAAACCACCCAAGTCTTCAACAAACTCCACAAATTCGTCGGCGGAAACCTCAAAAACATCGTTTTAGACAATCAATCGCACGAAGGACCGGACTCAATCCCCGGCCGCTACTGCTTCCGCCTCCAAAAAGCCCGCGTGTACTACGTTTCCGAATCTCTGGTCAGGCGTGCCACCAATATCAAGCGTGAAAAGTTGATCTCCCTTGGAACCCAGATCGGTAAATTCACCAAAGCGGGGAAATTTCATCTCACGGTCCAAAGCTTGAATCTTTTGGCTGCGAATGCAAAGCACAAGGTTTGGTTGAAACCCACTTCTGAGATGAGTTTTCTCTATGGGAACAGTGTGTTGAAAGGCGGGGTGGGGAGGATTACGGAGAATATTCAGGTGAACGATGGGGTGGTGGTGTTCTCCATGGCGGATGTGCCGTTGGGATTTGGTGATGCGGCGAAGAGCACGGTGGATTGCCGGAAGATGGATCCTAATGGGATTGTGGTGCATAGGCATGCCGATATTGGGGAGTATTTGAGGATGGAGGATGATCTTTAGGTAGCAGATTGTTATGGGAGGAGGGATCAATTTTTTATTTTATCAATATCATGTAATTTTATTTGGTTGTTTAATGTGATGGGGCATATTATTTGCTTCATGATAATCCAGCATTAAAATTTTGTTTGATATGTTTATGTACTGTTGATCTTTAGAATGACAGTTTCTTGGCACAGTGTTGTATAATTGTAATGGCTGAGGGTTCTGTTCTTTTTCTTGTCGGCTACCTGCGGAGTTATTTTGGTTGAAATTTAATTCTGCCCAGTTATTTTGAGACATGTATAGGTCCTAATGGTTAAGCTCAAGGGAGACTTGAATACCTGGTAAAATCTAGATTAGTGGATGAATACAAGGTAGGTAATCCATTTTTCTGGCGAATTTGTTGTAGTTTCCCCCTTTGGGATCATTTCTGTGCCTGCGTAGAAATTCAACGGAAGTCCTAACTTCTGTCACTTTATTAGCAACTTAGGTTCCTTGTTTGTTCGATCCACGATCAATCTCGGCTGCTTATATTAGCGAGGCAGCCGATTTGTATATTAATTTTCTTCGTAAGCTCGATGCTGAACTTTATTATGCTAATCTTCTCAGCTCACTGTGAAACGAGGTTCGACGAATGCATAACCACTGTACGAATTCTCGATGTTCTCGAATTCTCGATGTTCTTGCATAACCACTGTACGCATCAGCTCTGGGACTAAAGACTGTTGCGCTGCAGTAAGATTAGCTTGGTTCTTTTGTTAAGAGTTCGAAAGGAAATTTTTTTAATACATGAAACGACATGTTCTATGCGGGGAAATTCTATGCTCCGGGGGTGTGTGCTTCATCATAACTGGTCATTTGGCATGGAACTCACACATTTTGTAGTGTCTCAGCACCAAATGAATTATGAATGCTCGTATGTTATCCTTCAGCTCTGTCAAATGAAAAAAGGACAGACCACATTTTGTGGTGTGATGAATGCTGGTATGCTATCCTTCACCCGACCTCTGTCGAATGAAAAAAGAACAGGAGTATCTAGGAGGAATCGTGCTCTGGTAAGTTCCGTGGGAGCGTACTACAGAACCACACGCAAGATTTGCTACCGAGTCAAATGTTGGGAAATAAAATTAATTTCTTTTAATAAATGACCAACAAGACAGATATTCCATCTTTTCAAAATTCTTGGTTATCAAGAAATAACATTAAGAAACCCAACATATGGAATAAAGTTCTTCAATTGGCATTTTGTTTGCAATCATTAGCCAAAGTATGCTGCAGAAAATGACAAAACCAGGATGCTAAATACTTACCAAACACAAGGAACATAATTTTGCCGTAAAACACACGTCGTAGTTATAATTTGGTCACAATTGATGCATTCATCTCGTCATCATATACCTTACCAAGATTTCAAGAAATTAAATTTTCCTTTTTTATTTTTGAAAATGGAATAGATCCTTCGATCCAAAGTTCATGGCTCTTTATTCCCAAATTCTATGTATTCTCCCCAATTCCATCGTTCTTATATAATATAGAATGTAGAGATAATCTTTTAAATCAATTTCTTTATGCTTCCTTTATGACCAACCAAAAAAATTGAACTACCCTCATTGTTTAAGTTTCCAATTTTACTAGTAAAACCATTGTTAAAAGTCTCACTTTTTGCATGCCAATAAGGTTTAATATGATTTTATAAATGTAATAGCTTAGCGTGTGAGTAACAAGTTCCAATTCAAAGTATTTTATGTAGGATCGAACATTTATCGTTTTACCAAAATATACGACGATGGTAATTGTACAACCCAAATTTTTTAATCGCGTTGCAGCCCAAATGTCATGGTTCAATCGCTTTACCAGTAGGAGCAATTATTGCACCCAAAAATATCTCTCCCAATAATCTCAATTCATGTAGTTAATGAGAATCGAACATGTTATCGTGCCTCTGATACCAATTGTAAAATCGAGCGTTGTCGCTTTACCAAAAATTATAACTTGTGATAATGGTGCAACTAAAATATTTTAAACTACATAGCAGCCCAAGAGTCATGGTTCGATCACTCTACTAATAGAGACAATTATTGGACCCAACATTTTTATATGCTAGGAACATAATTTGGAGTGTAAAATACAATATAGATAAATTGTTTTTTCGTTTTACCAAAACCTATAACTATTAATAACAGCACAAATTCGAGCTTTAAATCGTATATATATTAGATCAACTGATCAAGCACCACGTATCGATATTTTCATGACAATTATTGTTCACAACCACCTCATAAAACAATTATAATCAGGTTATATTTCAAATTATCTCGATATTTTAAAGATTATTGTTTTCAGGGACGCACTCTTAATAAATAAATCCATTATTAGAGAATAAATTCGCTTCACATGGCGAGGGTCCGTCACGAAATCATCCTAAAGATGCAATATTTCTATTAAATTAAGGCTATCTTAAAACTACCTCAATCTCCTCACCGAGAATGATTGTGGGAACCAATATTTCCATTAATATAAAAGAGATTTGGGAATAACATACGTATACCATAATATATCACACCACTATTACAATATTTATTTAGGGTTTCCAAGAATTTAGCTAAAATGACAGATGTTATTAACTAACTAATTAAATATTCTTTAGAGTAAATCACATAACAAAAAATAGACAAAAATTTGTGTAAAGCGATCTCACATATCATATTTCGTGAGACAGGTCATCCATGAAAAAATATTACTTTTAATTGTGAATATCGGTAGGTTTGACCCGTCTCACAGATAAAGATTCGTGAAACCGTCTCACAAGAGACCTATTCTAAAAAATAAACATTCATTCTCGTTTAAAAAAATAATTTCATTAAAGTTAATTTGATGATCTGGACTTTTACCTATAATATACGAATTATGAAAATGCAAACTTCTTGTGGTATGATAAAGTAAGATTAAGCATCTACTACTTTGTCAAACGCTAGCTATATTTACTCAGTCAGGGATAATGGATGGTGTAACTGTTCAAATTTTTGATGTCAGATAACAATTCAAGTATCATGTTTCAATTATTCTTCACTTTTCGTACCGGATAAATTATTGCTTCCCAATAATAATCTAAACAAAATATTCAGCTTAATTCATTTAATATGTTCCACTTCATAAAACCATGGGTTTTCACCTAAAATTACTTAATACAAAATTTCCATATAACACTACCAATTTTAATATTATACCATAAAACTATGTTGCATAATTTATTTGGATTATTTAAATTCAATTGATTAAAAAGTATTGAGCATTTTATATATGAAACTTATGATTCAATTAAATATATATTTAACCAACTAGGAATTCATTAATGACCTCTTAATTTTATTAATCAAACGTTTATAATTATAAATAATGGCTAACTAATCAAGGAATTATAGAAAAAGAAAATGGGGAAGAAAATTATATTTTTTTTTTGGTCCGAAACTAATGAGATAGGAAGATTTAATGTACAAAATATTCAACCAATTTAAAACTTTATCATACATGAGCTGATAAATAGCTTTGGAGTTTGTGATTCCCACATAAGCAAGAACCAAATAAAATAGAATAGGTCTTTTGTAAGATGATCTCACGAATCTTAACTGTGAGACGGGTCAACCCTACCGATATTCACAATAAAAAGTAATACTCTTAGAAAAAAATAATATTTTTTCATGGATGACCCAAATAAGAGATCTGTCTCACAAAATACGATCCGTGAGACCGTCTCACACAAGTTTTTGTCAATAAAATATCGACAATAATTCATTATTAATATATATATATATATATATATATATATATATATATATATATCCCCTGTATCTCTAATTGAATTTAGAGGCTATATTGGATAACATATTTTGGTATATATATATAATATCACCTCTAAATCCAATCAGAGATACAGGATTTAGGGCAAAAATTTGTGTGAAACGGTCTCACGAATCGTATTTTGTGAGACAGATCTCTTATTTGTGTCATCCACAAAAAAGTATTACTTTTTATGCTAAGAGTATTATTTTTTATTATGAACATCGGTAGGGTTGACCCGTCTCACAGATAAAGATTAATGAGATCGTCTCACAAGAGACCTACTCAAAGATTAGTAATAACTAGTTTTTACAATCTTTTTAATTAAAATGAAGGGATTTCATTTGGTTGTGACCAAAAACGGAAATATTTGCCCCAAGTAGAAAGGATATATATATATATATATATAACTTGGGACAGGAATGTTTGACTTTACGCTTCTACAAAGATCTAGGTAAAGCCATGATTTTATCAATGTGCCAAACCATTTCGTGGTACATAATAGATACAAAAAATATACATTAATTAATCAAATATAAACTGATCTTAAATTTTAATAAAGTAGATGATTTAGTATATAATTTTCTTAAAATAGATAAAATTTAATATAAATTGAATTGAGGTTTATTTAATTTAATCCCTATATGTATTGAGCCATCGACTATTGAATGGACTTTTCAACACGTTTGTAATATGCTTTCAATAATTTTCTTTGAATCCCCATTCCTTCCTCGAATGGGCTACTATGATATTTCCCTCTCTTCCTCAGTCGTCAACTAAAAATTAAATATAAAAACAATTAAATTAAATGTGTGGAAATAAATATATCTTATTTTCTCTCTTATCCTATCCATAAAGCATGGGTCGAGAAAGTCGTAAATTTCTTTCTCACGAGTTTGATTTTGACAACTTACACCTTTTGTCACACTCATGCCACGCATGGATCTTATATACTTTCAAATTTTAAATTTTTTATAAATTTAAATTTACAGCTACATAACTATATTACTTTTTTAAATATAATATAGTTATTATATTATTATCATTTGAAATTTTAATGGATTGAACATATAAAGCTTAGAAGAAAAAAAAATATTTCAAGGAAATATTTGTCCAAACTCATGATCTTTATATATATAGATACGCACAGATAGATTCATTTAGAAAGTCTATAAAAATTATTACATATTACTGCATGCATGTAAGAATATTAGAGAAGGTTCTAAGGAACCCATTAAGACAAAAATCTAGTATTTTTAATTATGTAGCCTTTATTCACTAGGGTTTTGGGACGTAAAATAACTATTTAAATAAGTTTATTATCCCATGAAAGTCTCTTTCCGAAATTCTTGTGCTTGAATCAATTAAAAAGTAACTTTTATTTTTTTAAAAATACAACAGGAACCTAGTTCCCAATTATTTTTTAATCAGAAAATTCTAAAGGAATGCTTTTTAATTCCAAGTTTTGCTTGAATCTTGCTTGCACAACACATATAATGTAATCACTACATGTACGTTCATATTGTTTACAAGTTCTTGAAAGTATTTGTTGGGTACAATAATTGTCCTTGCTTGGTAGAGCGATTGAACCGTAGTGCTTGAGCTGTTGTGCGGTTTTAAAGATTTGGGTTGCACCATTACCACTAGCTATAACTTTTGGTAAAGCGGTAAGCACTCGATCCTACTGTATTATTATTGCCACATAATTTCAATATTTTCAATTTTTGTATAACTATATTTACTATGTTTTTACATTCCAAAAATTGCAAATTAATTGATTTCTCACATAAGTATTATTTTTAAAATTTTCAAGCCTTAACTAATATTGATAAAAATGACTTATCAAGAATAAAAATTCAATTTCTAGATAGCATATGGGTATTATTTAAAAAGAAAAAAGAACAAAAAGTAAATTCCAGAGCATCCACTATATAATAAACCTTTGCATGATACAGAAACTTATCAGCTTAATTTGAGGTTACCACACAGTACTACCACTCACCTTGTTCCACATAGTATTTGTCATCACAATCCACAGTCTTCCATCCCATACTTCTCTCTTGAAATCCATAGCACAATATCAGGAAGATATGTCTGGTGTTTGGGTGTTCAAAAACGGCGTTGTTCGGCTCGTTGAGAACGCCGGAGAATGCAATACCAAGAAAGTTTTGGTCCATCTTCCCTCAAATGATGTGATCACTTCATATAGTGTTCTGGAGAGGAAATTATTGTCCCTCGGATGGGAGAGGTATTACGATGATCCCGATTTGTTGCAGTTCCATAAGAGATCCACAGTTCATCTGATCTCTCTTCCAAAAGACTTCAACAAGTTCAAGTCCATGCATATGTATGACATTGTTGTCAAGAATCGCAACGAATTTGAAGTTAGGGATACCCAATAATAGTGCTTGGTTAGGTTTCTAACGAGTATTTCGGGTTGTTCTATCGATTGAAGTTAGTGCAAGGGTGTGAGTGATGCTGGAGTTTATTAGGTTTTTGTTAATGTTAAGGTTTGTGTGTGCATGGGAATGTTGTCATAGATAGAGATTAATGTTTTCTATGGATATGTTACTTGTGAAATTGGGGTTGTGATGCTTGGTTTTAGGGTAAGGTTGCCATTGTTACATCAATGTTAAGTTCACTCTCATGATTATAATATCTGAAATGCAATTAATTAATTTTGGTCTACATTAATTTGATTTTTATTGCCTCTTTTCACCTAGCTAATTTGATGTTACAATATTGAAGAACTTTGATAATTTTCCATAAGATAAAATTTAAATAAATTATTTTAATCACAATTCGACGGTTTGTTTTAATTTTAATTTCTTCAATTATCTCACGGAATATTTTCATGAATCTAATTAAGAGGAAAAATAATTTAGATAGTTCTATTGACTTATTGGAAATTGCAAGAACACATTTAATTACTAATAATTTTGTAAAATTATTTTCTATTGCGATGGATATGGTAAACAAACAAGTAATGGGTATTTTGGGTTGGATTCTAACTTTAAAACCTCCCTTTTTGACGATAATGCTTCAAAAGTTTAGTTGATTTCCCACCCCAAATAAGAAATATACTTGTACCAAATATTCACTTTGCCATAACCCTAATCAATCAAAATATACAAGTAGAAAGCAAAATCTTTTTGATCAAGCTACAATATTCTCAATTTTCATTTTTTTTTTAAATTTTTGGGGTGGCTCCATGTCATTTAAAGAATCTCCCTTTTTAGGTTTTAAACCTATTTTTTACTAATTAGATTATCGAAATCCAATTTAGATCAATTTATAGGACGAAATTGATATTCATATTAAGTTAGGTGTACTTACTGTTTTATAGGAAGAATAAAACTTTTTTGAGAATGGATTACTTCAAAATATACTTGATTGTGAAATTGGAAATATGAGTGATAAATCTTGTTAGGATCAAGCGATTACCATTAGGTAAAAAAATATAGTTGTTAGTCAAGACACAACTTTGTTTTCTTATACTTGTGGCAACGCATAGTGCACCTACTTAGGTGTTAATGTCAAACTGTTAGGCTCATGAGTCTGGAGAGGCGTGTGTCTATCTGATGGTGCTGTCTCATATCCTTTAAAGATCAGTCTTATCATTTTCCTACTGTCGGTCTTTGTTGGAAACTGAATTTCGGAAGTTTGACAAACTGAGCGTTTAATAGATTGAACTAACTGATCAAGAAGACTAATAGAAATTGATCTAAAATACGCAAACTATTGGTTGTCCATAATTGAAGATTAGTACGCAGATTTTCAAAGGCAACTGGACTAGCACACTGAACTACGCTTACAATCAGTTACTACAATAAGTTGTGAGCTTATCAGCTACATCCTATAAGTTGATATTTCAGCAGTACACGTTATCAGTTAAGGAAAAGGACGTTCAACCGACAACTATACAAAAGCTGACTGCAACAAGTATTGGGATCATCACATTTCAGAAAAGCTGCAGTATACGACTGTCAGAAGAATGTTGACGTGGCAAACAACAGATAGAAGGTTTCAAATCGTATTCAATATTACCGTTGGAGGCAAAGCCTATAAATAACAGAGAAGAGCAGCTGAGAAACTATCTGAATCAACCTGATCGATATACTATTCTATCAACTGAGCTGTTACTCTGCTGAAATCTTTGCAAATTTCAAACTTCACGCTTATTGTATACATTCATAGCATTCAAGGCTATACTTCGAGCTTACAAGTACAAACTGTTATTATTATAATATTTGATCTTGAAGAGATCAGTTGTGCTAAATTATTTCAGTCCAATTGAATACTGTAAACTGGTTCGTAATTAAGAGTTTCAGTTTGACATTGTTAAGTCCAAAACTGAAGTGGGTCTGTACAACTCTTTTATCGATCAAAGTGTTTTAGTGAATATCTTATCTTTGTGATAGAAGGGGTGACATACGAGTGTTTGAAATCTCCGAACATCCATAAAATCTTGTGTCTTCTTATTTCAGTTTTATTGTATCTATCAGTCAGTTTATTTCCGCACTTCTATTGTTAACTGATTGATATCGACTTACAAGATTGCCGAGTATCAGTATATTACTAAACTGACTCATAAAAAGAGAAAAATGTTGTGAAAATTGTTAGTGTTTATTCAACCCCCTTCTAAACATTCTTTCACCTTTACCCGATCCTATCAGTCATATCCATAACTGAGATAATATTATCCGTTAAGATCTGACGTCACTTTTTTACGACACATCTGGCCAACCAAATCAAGCAGAGCAACGTCAGTAGCTTGACATACGAGAACTTCTCAGGAGGTCACTCATCTCAATACTACTCTCACTCATACACACTTAATCCAACAAACCTAATTGTAATTTTTTTTTTATCTAAATAAACTATCTGAACACAATATTTGATGTTTTGTTTAGATAGTTATTATGTACTCCATTCTTGTCTTGCAGTGTCCATCACGTATAAAATGGGACTTCGAATTTTAATTTTGGATTAATATTAAAATATTAAAAACAAAAATAAAGATAAAGAAAGATAAAAGAGGTATTCAGTAAGGAGAACAATGTTTATATGAAAATTATGAGTGACGTCGGGCATTGCTAGCGTTGTCTCGGACATTGCTAACGTGTCCGATATCACTTCAATATTCTGATGGACAATGATCAAAATTGAGAAAAATGTTCAAGTGAGTGGACTAAAACTATGAATTGACCGAAAAATGACCAAAAATAAAAATAAGTAAGTTACATAACAAAAAATGTTGGTTTCCCATTTAGTAATTTAAAAATTTTGGAGAATAAATGAGATATAACATTTATAGGTTAACTTCAAATTCACAAGCTAAAATATGCTTTTATAATATTTTATTAATATAAATGAAGTATTTTTTACTTCCGTATTCTAAAATTTTCGTACAATATAATTAAATTAAATTATCTAATCTTCTCATATTTCATAATATAAAATAATATCGAGAGTATATAGAATAGAGAATATAGTATAATTTGTTCATTTTTCATTTTACTTCTAAAACTTCCCATTTATAGTTTTAGTTCAATATGTTGGTTCTTGCTTCACATTTAATCTTTTTCCGTTGGAGTCGATTTTTTGTCAGCAATTATGATGCCACATTATCAATTTTCGGTTATACGTCGCCATTTTGGTGAAAAAACTAAAATAAAAAACAATGACTCACTTGCTGTACTAAAACTGTAACATGAAAATAATTTGTACAAAAAATGTAAAATTCGACAAGTACAAGACTAAACTTGTAATTTCCTAATAGTACAGATATCCACGATAAAAACTAAACTCAAATCATTACAAGGAAATCATCTCTAAATGATGCAATATGATGATTCTCACGTCTCTAAACAATGTAGTTTCTATCAAATAACAAAAGAAACAACGAAGATTTTACACTGAAAAACCAACATATTTGACACATAAATGACTCATCTGTGTATTCAGAACCAAGTTTACATATATTGTTCAAATGGAAACAAGATCCATTCTAATTTGAGCAGTTAAAACCGCGACAAATAGAAAGCCAGATTATGAGTGCTAAGAGGATAAGGATTCCAAGGACAATTAACTTAATTTTCATATTCTGATACCACATCTTTCGTTTGATCTGTTCCCCCCTTTTCTTGAATTCTTTAGCCTGAAATCATGAAACATGGTGTTAAAAAGTGTATTTGAATCTGATTTCAAGATTTCAGAGCAAAGAAAAGTACGCATCATGCAGCATTAACATCTTACATTGTCACGTAAATCTTCAGCCTTGTTGCTAAGATCATCTATTGCTCCTCCTCTTTGAATTGTCTGTAAAAGTACATGATATGATCATACACATTTATGTCACCACTCGAGATCGAGAGATCAAAGAAAAAGTTGAAATGCAATCAAAAGCAACAAACAAGTGCAAATTGAGTATTATATATACCTTGTCTATATTCTCCCTCATAATATTTTGGACTTGGGTAACTTGAGCCTGTACTTTTGAAAGTTTATCGATCTCTTCGGTGTGCTCAGTTACATATTTCATTTGCTCTTTCATAAGCGGCCTGCATTTTACATGCTTTCAGTTTCTTGCATTTCATGCAGTGCTAACTAATGATTTATATTTGGTTTTTACCCGAATTCTTTGCTGAGGCTTTTGGCAACTGCAGTATCTGCTTTACCAGCACTATATTTTCTCAAGAAATCAGATCTTATACGTTCCAGAAGAGCAATTGAAATCGGTTGTCGAACAGATTCATTGGCAACTACGCAATAAGCTGTAAAAATTTTTAAACACAGCGTCAAGTTGATTGATGCAGAATTATACAAAAACAGGTCTACTTGACACAAAATGTTCTTTAAACATGACCCCATGAGTGCTGATATTATCTCGATAATTACGACAATTTTAGCTACTAATGCACATTTCTTATTCTTCTGCGATGAAAATATCAAGTGAGGACCAGAAGAACTCAACCATATCAAGGGACCATGAACTTTTGAAGTTGCTAGCAGATAATATCGGCATATATGATTTTCATTCTAAATATAATTAAATTCTTACTTATGAAGTCGTCCTCGAGTTAAATGTTTATTAAAATTTTCATCCTGTAGGAGACCTAAAACTAGCCCAAAAATTAGAGAACCAAATTCAAGTATAGCTATAAACAGTCTTGAGAACTCTTTTCATTATGAAAAAGATTGGCAGATTGCTTCAACTGCTGGTCCGTGTAAAGAACTGATCAGGAAGTTAAAGACTCCAACTTTTCATCATCTAACCAAGATCCAGGAAAACCCATTTCAAAATCAACTCCGATTTCCCAACAAAATCAATCATGAAGATCAACAAACAAAAACATGGAGCCATAAAAATGAGAAGAAACAATTACCATAGCCATCTGCAACTAGGTAGTTAAACGTATGTTGATCATACTGGTAAATGAATTTGTTGCTTGATGAAGGCAACTTCTGCAAGCACTGCTCCGCCACCGCTGCAAAGTTCCCGGTGATCTCGGAGTACTCAGCCAATATCACCGTGCCGCGTGCCACGAAGCTGTATACAAACGATTCTTGACCCATGGCTGCTAAAAAAAATTTAGTCACGCACAGAACCTACCACCAAGTAAATAAAGATCGAGCTTCTCTGTTTAACGTTCAAGGATTTATGTTACTTGCTGTTTCTTGAAAATATTACAAATAATAAACCTCTATTCTCGGTTACATCTTACATGTTTCGTTTCTTTTTAATATAAAAAACAAGAACCCAGTATTTGAAACCAAAAATTCAAGTCAACGAGTTTGAAAAGTATAAAGTTCTAGCGAGACGCGTACTTTTAAGAAGGGTTTAATTTCCGCATGGATGAGCTGCGAGTTCTTTTGCTTTGCAACTAAGGTTTCTAGTTTTCTTATTAATATTTTCAACTTTAATAGATGGGAAGTGTTGGAGACCGTCTTACGGCGTTGTTTGAAAATGAATGGGTCATAAAATCAAAATCGTCCTTAATTAAAATGCCACGTGTTCGTGTAATATTCTTGCAAGAGTTTGTGGACCAAATCTGATTTCGAGAGGTTGTGTACTTGTGACTCAACCTAAGACCAGCATACATTTGCTTGAATGGTATATGGAAAGTATTTGTGCCTTTCTCGCTTGTGTGAATGCATGCACTAATACATGAGATTTTTGTTTATTTCTATTGAATGAATTCATTGTAAATATGTAAAATCCTTGGAGGTTCAAGAACTTGGGATGTGTATTGGAGATTCAAGTGAAATAGTTTATACTGTACAAACTCGAGCTCGATTCTCTCAAATTCTTTAGCATGTGTAAGGTGTCTCTTGCCGCAGTTTGTCTGCTTTCGTAGATAGTTCCAAGTATGTTGATTGTGGATAATTGATGTATGACCCGTTTATTTTCATGCGCAAAAAGTTAATGCAGTAAGCATCGATGCAGAAACCTTGATCAAGAAACTGATGAGGTCTGGAAAATTAAAGCGTGCAAAAATTGTGCTCAGATAAGCCTACAAGTAGAAGCTTAGAGAACATAGTGAGAATGAGGATGAAGAAATTACAGCAGAGAATAGTGTTTATGGCAACAGAAAACTTCTAGCTAGTGTCATCTCTCCAAGTTTGTCCCTTCAGTCTCTTATTAGTGTGATTCAAAAAAGAAAAAAGAAACAACTGATTACCAGTATGCGAAATTGGATATCGACAACTTCCCAGCATAATAAGTTCATATTCATATTAAGAGTTTCACATGATGAGGTTCTGGAAGTAACTAAAGAGCCACACATTTGTTTAGCAGAGATTTTTACTGAAAGTGATTAGTTTATGTGGAACAGACCCATCTTTTGGGTATTATCCTGTTTTTATAAGGAAGAGTTTCCAGCAATCAATTGACTTCATCACCAAGCCTCATAACAAGAAACAAATTAAACGACCGCAGCGGAATGTTCTATACTTAATTTGAAGATGGCACACAAGATACTATAATCTGTGAATAGAGATATTAGTAACAGATAAAAAGATCGAATCTTTCGCTAAATATAACACGACATAACATATAATATGGTTTTAAGACAGTAAGCCAAAAACTTAATCTGTCTGAAGGAATTTAATGCTAACAGGCTGCAAAAACAATGCGGGTATTTAATATTTATACCCTTCAAGAATTGAGATTATTGTTTTAAAAAATATTTGACTCGGCTACTCATAGACATGTTGATGCCTTTGAAGTTCGTTTGTCCATGCCTAGAACGATTACAATAACTGTAACATCGTCGTGATATTTCCGCCTTCTGCCAGCAGGAATACTCATCAGCTCTTCCATACTAAAACCTGAAAATATGCATGAAACAAGATTGAATAAATATGCTGACCAGCCGCAAAAACTTGTATAAACTAATAATTCAAACTTATATTTTGTTATGTTCAAGTAGATTGTCTCTAATGGTGTGACGTATATTACTTATTTCCTCTTTAAATAATTCACTTAACAACAAATCATTGATGAGACAGAATGCAAGTGGACAATATGAAAAGTTAAACTACTACTACTATGATGAGTTATTTAATCTGGTCCACTCCGAAATTGTCCAAATGCAGCCAAAGATACCAACCGAAGAGCAGTAAATTATATAAAATTATCAAATTGTTAAATAAGCAATATTAACAGCACAAAAGAGAATCAGATTTTTCTTTTTAAGTCAAACTTAATATGATGCACAATGTAATAACTACGCAGCGTCTAAGATTTCAAACTTACAGATGATCTGGCATACTTCTTCTGATATTAAGTATTGTTCAAAGAAATCATCAAACATGATCATAATCTATAAAACGTAGGAAAACGACCTTCTACTGTTGCATTTCAGGACAGAAAATTAAAGACAAGAGAATTGGTGGTGTACCAGCTGACTCTGCTGCTCTTGCAGCAAGCTGTTCGACGAGAAATTTAGCTGGATCACCTGAAGGGTTCCTGAATATATATGAATTTACAAGCTTTACGACTTCATTGTTGCTGAAGAAGTCGAACAAGCCGTCACTCCCTAGTACGACAAAATGATCAGACTTTGAAACCTCATGTACCACTAGTGATGGTTCTGTGGATACATACGGGGGACTTATGAGATTACGGACACGAAGAATACCCATCAAAGCATCATTCATGTCTTTCTGCATAACAGAAGCGACATGATTAGATTTCGTATAAAGTGCAAAAGAATGCTTGTCACATATAAACACCAAATATGAACAAATGTTCTGATTTCAGACCCTGCAAGAAAACTTCAAAACATTCTTGTACCTTCTTCAAGTAACCAACTCCAAAGGCCCTTGTAACCTTTAGCTTCCCCTTGACTTTACCGGCCACAATTGTTGAAGGGTCATCAAGATGATCATTCATAAGTCTGGTTCTTTCCACCACATTGTCGACGGTATGGCTATCAGTGAGCTGGATGGTTTGCAGCCTTGCTGTTCTGTTCATGTCACCTCCTTCGTCATATGAAGCCAACACGGCTCGACTATCACCCACGTTAAGTAGGTACAAATCCTTTCCATGTAGTAGCACTAGTAAAACACAAGATCCTATAGATACTAAATCGGGACGGTCTTCCATTTCTTGTTCGACCATGTGTAGGAATTCGTTCTCTGCCTGACTAAGTGCAAGGTGAAGGCTGTTAAGAACACTCTGCTTAAACGAAGAATCAGAAGACTCATGCACGATATCCCAGTCTAGTAAGCTCAGATGAAACACAACCGTTTCGTACAAAGTTCCAGCCAGGAAATCAGCCGCATCCCGTCCATTGAACCCATCATAGATAGCACAGAAAAGCCAGCCGTTCTCTTCGGAACAAACAGCTTGAACTCTATCTTCACCAGCGGCGCCTCCAGCCACTTGTACTTCCTCTGCATTGAGGAAACTCGATGAAAATGGATCATTATCGAGTGTCTCATTTGGTGAAGATGGACTTATACTCATATTCGATATGCTACTCTGCAGAGAAGATGATAAAAACTCCATTTTTCCCAGGGACGGCGAAGAAGGGATTCTGCGGAATGAATTAGGAGAGTCCATAGTTGGCAAAATTTCTGTCCCGATTATCCCATTACACATATTCGTATTAGCTAACGTAGCATTGCCACTCAATGCCGCACCGGAGAGACAAGAGAAGGAGCTGTTTGCTCTTCGGAGCTTCCCTGGAGATGGAATATCGATACCATGTGGGATACCCCAAGAATTATCATTCTTGGTGTCACATTGATAGCCAAAACTAACTTTGATCTCTCCAGCTGGATCCTTTATGATTTCCCTTTGCATCTTTGTAGCTTAGAAAAACAAGAAGAGTTTGGTCACTAACTAATCCTTTAGTATTTGTGTTGATTCCCAGATAATACCTCACGCCAAGACGTTCAAGAAATGAAATACGACACCTCTGGGACAACTATTAATTGCATTGGAGGTGATGGATTTGAAATCCATGGATTTCGATTATGATTTTATTGTTAACAACGAAACAATATATCAAATCTTGATTCTATATTGAGTGATCGGGTTAGACAAAATAGAATGTATTTCAAATGACACTTTTATTTAATTTAAAATAAATCCTGATTAACATGAAACACTATATAAACATGCAAAGAGTGAATTTGAAATTCATGATATTGCTTATCTAAAACAACAAAAGTACAATTGAATACTTTGAAATCCATACATTTGAAATCCATCAATCCAAATGGAACCTTAAATATTCAAGTGATGGATTTTCTTAGCCAACATACTGCCATTCACAATTTCTACAGCTCAAGTTGACAGGATTATAAGACAAATAAATAAGCTTTTCTTAGACATGATATAGGAAGAGTCAGAGACAAGGACATTTACACTCGATGACAATGCTTATCCAAATGCTCTATCCTGTGAGACGATTAAATTTTCTGCAAGACTACTAGCAGATAAAATTTAATGCACCAATTAGAATTGTATACCAGAGATCATGGGCACCATACTGCCAGCAGCACACCCTATCTACAAGAAAATAAATTTGGGCAGAGTCTCCTTTCTTTTTTCGTAAAAACATTCTTCTTTTTTAATAAACATATAAAATTAACGGAGTGATCTTTAGTGATTACTGTATATTTTCCCAGAGCAGTAACACTAAATTACATATTCTGAGGTTTTGCCAATGCATCGAGTAAACAAGATCCTACCTTTTTTCAAGAATTTCTTCACAAGTTCAAAAGAGGAGAAAGATCTAAATTGTAAGAAATACCAAAAAGTAAAACCATAGCATGGTCAATTATAGCAATACATGGTACCCAACACACCGATCGCATTTTAAGGTTCATAACTGGTTTTTCCAATCACGTATATCAGCACAAAATATCTCATTACAAAGATTACACCATTCAACAGTTCAAAACAAGAACTTTTTCAATACTGAACCGAAATCATTAAAAGATCATCTTTATTCGTGTACTGCTCCAAACCACAAAAAGAACAGAAACATGGCCAGAAACACCAAGAAAGATTGAAAATGGAACAACCCAACCTAATACTCACCTTCCTGACAACAACCAAGATCCCTTAAAACCTCGAATATGTATCATGCACAAATACACACCTGGGGGGACAAAAACACAGAAAATGATAAGGGCAGGAATAATATGACAAGTGTGGGCAGCACACGCGCATACACACACAGATGCAAAACAAGCGTTGAAAGAAGAATCTTGAAACAGGAAAAGGAGAAGACGATGAGAAAAGACTTTGCTAATTATAGAGGAATTGAATTTAATGGGAACGAAGGGGGCCAAACTTGTCTTGAGATTCACCAATTTACCAGTTAAAATTTATTAAAATAATATATATACATATATATATTCAAGTGCTCTTATGCAGAGGGAAGGGTCCTGATTGTTGGCTCTCTCTCTGTGCGTAGAGTTTTCTTGTATGGAATCTGACTATACTTTTCTTTTACGTAGATGAGAAATATCTTCCGCTCTTTTCTCTGTTTTTTTTTTGTGCAATTTTTCTCACTTTACTTTTTTTGAAGAATAGGTGAGCCAGGAACATGGCTCTACCGGGATTAAAATTTTAAACTCTAAAATTTTTTAATATTTTAAATTGATCTATCCGGACTAATATCGTATTAATTCAAAATTATACAAAATTTACATATAATTTTTTTTAAAAAAAATTGGACCACCCGGGCTTTAACTGTGGATCCGTCCGTGGGGTCAACCTTGCCGATACTCACAATAAAAAGTAATACTCTTAGCATAAAAAATAATATGTTTTCATGGATGATCCAAATAAGAGATCTGTCTCACAAAATACGACCGGTGAGACCGTCTCATACAAATTTTTGTCTTGTTTGAAATGTCCACATTTTTTCTCTTTGTTTTATTTTATAAATACTTCCCTCCCTTAAGTATATTTTATCATTTTATATTATAATTATAATATATCATATGTTATTGGCCTTTCATGTAAACTATTATATATATTTTAATCATATTAAATTAGTATATATTAAGTTAAAAGACATGGAGACAGAGGACACAAGTTTGCAAATTTTGTCGTTGTATTACAGCTTGCATCATTATATTTTAAATTTCGGGGTGGGGGAAGGTTGCATCATCATTTGCATGCTATAAATTTTGGTTTTTAGTTTTTCAATGCATTTTTTTATTTGATGTGGGGTTTATGATTTTGATTTTGATGTATATTAGTTTAATTAGTATTTTGTTTAATGATGCGACTTTGATTAATGTATATTAGTTTAATTAGTATTTTGTTTAATGATGTCATTTTGATAGTTGCATAGGTTGTTCATAAGTAATATATTTCGATGAGTCCGAATATCGTATTCATATGGAAGTTAAGTTAATTACAAATTCACTGTAATGTTCTTTTGTTTTGTCTTTTTTATTTTAATTGATAATTTTTAATTGTTCAAATTTTAGTTCAAATAATTGAGATTAGAGAATTCACTCTTTGTATTTTAATAAAGTTAATATTAATTATTGAAATCCAATTAATAAAATAGTTTCAATATATTAAATAATCATATTTATATTATGTTATATATTATTATCTTATAAGTATTTAATATATACCAAAACTCATAAATGTTGTCAAGTATTTATTGTGTTATATATATATTTGTAAACACTAAATCAAGATTCTCACATTAAATGGTTGATAAAAACTATACAAACATTTAAATAGTATCAAAAAATTAATATTATGATATTTTCATATATAATAAATCAAGGGATCCACTTTAAATGATTGGTAATGTCAAACTAACATTTAAATGGTTTTAAGAATTTAGTGTAACATATAGCAACAATAAATCAAAATTCCTACTTATAAATAGGGAACAATAATGCTTAAAGAATTAAATATAACATAAACAATAAATAATGATTAAATAATATAAAACATATATTATTACATTTTAATAACCTTATTATCATACCAAGAGTTTCATATTTTAATCTCAACTTTGGAAAGCTAAATACTCATTATTCAAAGTATAAAACTTTGAATATGAAATTAACATGCTAATTATATTTAAATGAATAAATAAAAGAAAAACAAAGAGAAAAATATTATGAACTCAAAGGTTTGTTCATAGAATGAGAGATATCTCAATACATTACAATACACCCTATTTATAGCCAAATTTGGGGAGACAACCACAAATAAAATATTTTTTTTACACATAAATCTTTATTAGTGTTCCAAGAAAATATGTCATCATACACATCACTTTTGAAAATCTTCACATCCGATTTTGCTTTTTCACATAAAACAAAACATATAAATAATTGAGTTGTTTAAATTTTAGTATTTTTTTGTTACCATTTGACAAAATAATTTGAGAGATATGGTCAAAATGCAAGCATGGTAAAACTGTCACTCCTTTTTTAACTTTATTTTTTGCTTAATTTGATCTCAATTGTGAGAAGATTTTTATCTCATGCTTGCTACCAATATTTTAGATATTAAAATCAACTTTCTACATGTCCAAGAATCATCTTAATCTCATTTGCAAACCTAAGGTTATTCTTGTTTTATCGAACCTGTAAAAATAATAAAAAGTTATAATTACACAACAACTTATATTTTATACAATTTATTATAAAACTTATAATATTTAAACAATTAATAAAACAAAAAATATAAATTTATATTATAAAACATTTCATTAATGTACAATTTTTATGTTTATCACACCCCCAACCAGCTTATTGCTAGTCTCTAGCAATTTAATCGTTAATAGCAATACAAACATATTGATTAATTTAAATAGAAAAGTAATCAAAATTATTCAAGTGTTTTGATGGATCGTTTCGGGCACCTTTGAAGGTGCTTCAAACACAATATTCTCACTTAGCTGCAATAGATCGTGTTCTAAGAATGTAAACACCGATGAATTAGATCGAGTTTGGTTTTAAATCAAAGGAAAATACTCGAAATAATCCTTTGTTAAGAAAGCTAATCAGTTTAAATATTTTAACTTGTGTAAACTGATTAACTGATATAACTGGTATCAGTTCTTGCATTTATCAGTTCAGTTATGGTAAGAACTGAACTGATAACAGCTCGAACTGATCAAATCAGTTTGAAAACAAATGTTAAACAGTTAAGTACACAATATATTTTTATGAATGTTCAGAGACTTCAACTGCTCCTACGTCACCCTTTCTACCATCTCGGGTAGGTTTCACTAGGAAGCTTTGATTTATACAATATCTTGTACAAACCCACTCAGCTTAGGACTTACCCTACTGCCTAACTGAACTCCTAACATAGACTGAAGACATCACCTTCTAGCCAACACTTTTTAATGTCTATATGTCAAAGACTACATACACAAGTTTTACGTATTTGTGCAAGACTCACTCAGCTATTCAATAAGCTCAACTCTCTGTATATGTGAGTGATTGTGTGTGTGTGTGTCAGAACTGAACTATAAATACAACACGAAAGTGTTCTCAAACACTGAGAATTTTGCTTCTAGGCTAAGCAATTGACATGTCTTTTTTCTCTTCTTTTCTGATCTTCACACACTTGTGTATTGATGATCTTGGTCTGGTATTTATAGAAGCAATGAGACTGTACACCAAGACTCATCAAATATGAATGTTGCAGTTTGAATTTGTTCCTCGATATTGTCTTGTACTTTCCGATTGCCATTCTGGAACGTTTTGGCTTTAAGTACTACTGCAACGTCTATTATTGCCCTTCCTAGAACAGTTAGCTCTGATACCAATTGATGGATCGAAGGTGCCCGAACCGATCTATCATGTTTAAATTAAAGTTGAAAACTGTCAAAGTTATATCAAGATCATCATAAATATAATTTATGAAATAATCTGAGATGATCAATTCAAAGTTTATTTTCAGGTAATTAAATGTACATGGCCTTCAAATTTTTTAAGTAAAATCTCAACTTCATATCTCACAGATTAATAAATGTTACAATTCATGGGAGCGATTTTTCTCATGGAGTTGGAATACATATAAATGCTCAAGAAAATGGTTTATAGAATGCAGACATACAAACGAGCTAAATTAATCAAAATATAGGAAATCCATTGATTAAAAATCTAGTTATTCTTATTATATATATATTTTTTCCTGATCTTCTTTTGAGAATTTTTTTCTTTCATAACATCATAGAAGCAGACTAAGTTTATGCTTCTTCATCACATATTTATTTATTTTGTATAATATATTTCTCTCTTTTTATTTTTTTTCTTTCTTTTTTTCTTTTTTATGAGAGATAAATTGGTCGTAGCATGTAACTTTAAAAATACATAGATCTTCAACATCTCTTTTTTTTCTTTTTTTTTCAGGAAATATCAGATATTTTTTTCAAAATAAGAACTCAAGATCTAAACAATAGATAGCCTCTCTCATGATCTATAAATGCTCGAAAGTTATTTTTTCAATCCTCTCCACTCACTCACAAAATATGTATGCGTTTAAAATTTTAGGCACTCTTATCAGGTATATCTTGGACCATATACTTTTATAATTGATCTTTATCACAATGGTTAATCACTCAAAAAGATTTCATAAATCATATTTTTATAGTGATCAGAATATTAAAATTGACATTTTTCAATTAAAAATTTAAATATCCTTAGATAGATTAATACATTTTCTAATTTAAACCTTTCAAACATGTAATGTATGATATTTTTGCAAAAATTACTAAGATACAAACAATAAACATGGTTATTGTAAGGTTGAGAAATTTATCATGTTAATCTGAAATGATTTAGTTATTAATTGATGTGATTATAGACGGAATGAATCAGACCGAGAAAGACTAGAAAAGACGCGAAATATGTGCGAGGGAGATGCCATCCGCGCACATGCGCGATCTGGTGCGCACACATGCGCGGGTTTGGCAGAAGAACCCGCGCATATGCACGGCGTGAGGGCGCGCATATGTCGCGCATATGCGCGAGGTGTCCAGTAGCCAAGGAGCTATAACAGAACATTGCGCGCACATGCGCGACGTGAGCCGGGCACATGCGCGAGGTAGGCAGAGAGTTGGGCGCACATGCGCGGGGTGAAGTCACGCATATGCGCAAGTGGTAGAATGCCGAGATAGTAGGTCTCGCACATATGCGCGAGTATAGGACGCGCATATGCGCGAGCTGATAAATATTCGGACAAAACTCTCGGTGCATATGCGCGGGACTTGGGCGCGCATATGCGCGAGTCATGGAGAATGAAAAATCGACACTTGGTTCATCAATGCAACGTGTATGTATATACATAATATATATATATACACATATATATATATATATAAATCCTTCCTTCCTCAGCAACAAAGAGAAGGGAAACGAGGAAAGAAGAAGAAGCTTCAAGTCCCGTACGTAGAAGTGTGAGTTACGTGAAATCCAACCGTATGATTTTCAATCCGAGTACAGTGCCGAGTTCCTAGCGACGACAGCTACAGCAGGACGTAAGTTTTATTGAATTCAGATATCGTTTGAAATTATGATATTGGGGGAATTATGATTTGACTGATATATTGTGTTCTGGGTATACTAATAAGTATATAATTGAAGTCAGATTGAAGAACAGACTGTGTATGTATTTGTTATGATTTTCGGAGTTGATTTGATTGAGATTCGATATCAGAACTGTATTGTTATTAATCATGAGTGGTACCGATATTGATTATGAGTCTGGTATTATATCTGTGATGTTGAGATTGACTGGGATATCGAGACTTAATTGTTATACCGTCGAAACCTCAGTAAATTGTTATTGATCAGATTCAGTAGTGATTTCGATTATATCGTGATATCGTCGATATGGATTAGATTGTATCTTGATTCGATATTGATCAGATTATGTTTGATTTGAGTATTGATCAGAATAGATTTTGAATTGAGTTGCATATTGAGATTGTGCCTATGCGATATTGTATTTCAGATTGATATGGACAGATTTGACTTCGAGACTTCGATTTCGTCGGACCGCGAAGACAAAGGTATAAATTTATGTTGATGTGGATTGTACAACTCGAGTCCGATTGACTTGAGTTTCCCAAAATCACATACTTTACTTTATTGCATCGATATTTGCAATTGTATGAAGTTGATACATTTGATTTATTGATTTATGTACTGAGTCATTAAGCGGATACGCCTAATTGTGAATGAGTAATCTTGTGACAGTAGCGCCGGATAGTGATGGAATCGTCACCGGCACATTGCACATTGTCACAGGATAGGATATTGGTGAAAATGCCAAAGTCTGTGACGGTTAGGTCAAGACACCGGACTTTTGGCTATATCGGAGTTGATAGAATTGGAGTTTCTTCTATTACTGGTGTTCGATATGGAAAGAGCCAAAGTCCGTGAATAAGAACATACTACCACCCCGATCGGGAGTGTAGGTGGGTGTATGTTCTTATTCCGATCGGGATCCCTAGATTAGGACTGAATCGAGTCTGAGAATCACGGAGAGTGATTCATTGCTTGATATGAAATTATGTTCCTGATGATGATATATGTTTAGAATATAATTTATTCTTGATATTGATTCATGTTTAGAATTATAATACATGTGATGAATATTTGATTCATGTTCGGATTTTGATACATGTTATAAATGTTTATTTCATGCTTTTATATTGTTTATATGAAAGGCATGTATACATGATTTACTGGGAATGTAATTCTCATCGGAGTTATCCGACTGTTGTCTTGTTTGTATGTGTGCATGACAACAGGTGGGACATGATCAGGGTCAAGACAAGAAGAGATAGAGATCATGATTAGAGTGGAGACTACGGACTTGGATTAAAGATAGGGTTGAACACTTGATAATTAGTTGTTAAACCTTAGTTTTTATTGAATGTAGATTATACAGGACTTGTACTTTATTTATACGAATCTGTATATTAGTTAGATTCCATTACGTTCCGCAATTAAAGAAATTTTTTTTATGACCCAAATTACTTGAATTAATAAATTTATCCTAATGATGATTAAGAATTGAATTAGCGTCCGGGTCCCCACAACAGGTGGTATCAGAGCATTAGGTTATAGAACAGTAGGTTCTAGAACTGTAGGTTTTTGAGACTGAGATAGAAGCTAGTGAGCGGGGTAGAATGTGTTTTCTTTCCTTGCATGTGATTGCTAGCATGTGATTTATTATAATGTTGAATTACATTGTATATGTTAATATTGCAGTATGTTTTACTATTTTGGAAGATACATGTTACCTGAATATCTGAGTTGATTTGGTAATGTGTATTATTTGAAAATGGATCAGAACCAATTCTTGATCAGAGGTAAGCTGATCAGAAAGGGGCTGAGATGGATTTATCTCATGTGATTGCTAACTCTTGTGATTATCAGATATACCTCCGAGAAGAATTCGATAATTGGGCAGTACTTCGAGTAATCAGATGGATGTGTCAGAAACTCCGATGGAAACAGTGATGACGAGGTTTCAGTCGTTTCAACCGCCGATTCTAAAGGGCACTGAGACACCAGTCGATTGTGAGAATTGGTTAGAGGATATAGAAATGCTGTTTGAATTTCTGGGTTTCACAGATGATTGTAGAGTTAAACTGATTGGGCACCAGTTACGGGAAATCGCAAAGAGTTGGTGGCTGGTAACCAAAGAGCTTTAGAACAGCGTGGTCCAGTGATTACGTGGAAAGTTTTTAAAGTTGAATTCTATCAAAGATTCTTCCCCGTATCATATAGACAGGATAAAAGTGCAGAGTTCGTAAATCTGAGACAGGGTCAGTTGAATGTTGATGAGTATTTGGCCCAGTTTTTCACCTTGCTACGCTTTGCCCCCACGTGGCTAGGAACGATGTAGTTGTATTTGATCAGTTCATCCAGGGATTGAATCCAGAGATACGTACATTGGTGAATGTGAAGCAACCGAATAATTTTGCTGACACTCTGAACAGAGTTAGAAGAGTAGAAACAGTTCTGATGAGACAAAAAGAAGCTTCGTACGTTATTTCAACCCCGAAACCACTTCAACTACCTCCCAGAATCGAGATTGGTGGCAGCAGTAGTGAAAAGAAAGAACAGTTGAAAGCTCGAAAGAAGCAGTTCAAGAAGTTAGGGAGCGGTTTATCTAGCTCCAGTAGTTCTAGCTCAAGTTATACAGGAGTTTATTGTAGCACTAGTGGAGGAAGACATTCCACAGAGCAATGCCGAGGTGTGTCTGGAAATTGCCACATCTGTCGTCAGCCAGGACATTTTGCTAGAGTATGTCCACTGAGAGATTTCCGAAGATCTCAGGGAGCAGAATCATCTGGTTATGGTGACCGAGGAACAGACCCAGGATGCACTTGATGATATAATGACAGGTAATTGTTCTTTTGCGATTAGTTTGCATATGTATTGATAAATACTAAGGCATGCCCTACGATTATTTTTGAATGAATTGTATTGATAGATGCTTGATCTGTTGGGTCTGTATGTACTGTAGTATTGATTTCTTTATCTTTTGGGGGAAAGATTGACATCATTGAATTCTGTAAATATCGTATACTGCAGTGAAGTGAGAATGAGATTGAGTTATACTGTGTTGTACTTGTGTTGTCTGATTTTGACTGCATTATTGATATTGATGTGTTGACAAGTACAGAACTATTATAGATTATTACCAGGAGATGGTAAGATTCGGACCTGAAATGGTCGAAGAATGAATAATATACGGTAAGGATTTTCGATTTAAAATTCCTTTGATATATGTATTATTTATGACTCGATGATTATCGAAAGGAATGGAGTTATTCCTTATGCATTCAGTTGATTACTGAAATTGGGCATACCATGAGCTGAATTGCTAGTAGCAGGAGAATGTTAAAGTCTTTCCTGATAAGATTCCGGGTTTGCCTTATATCATAGAGAGTGAATTCCGCCTTGAATTGATACCAGGTATTGGTTTTATTTTAGAACTCCTTACAGAATGATACTGATTGAATTGAAGAGAATTGAAATATCAGTTAGAAGATTTACTGTCTGAGAGTTACATCTAAGTGAGTGTTTTTCTGTGAGATATTTCAGTTCAGTTATGGGTTGATGAATCCTGTATTCAGAGGTATTCTGACGATTTTATGCTCGTTGTATATATGATATTTTGATTACTCGCAGCATATGACTGAGTGAATCGCATATTTTGTATTGAATTCTCTGAGAACTGAGATTGTGGTATACATAAATTGTTCAGATATGAGTTTTGACTGAAACAGATTGTATTTGTGGGATGTAATATCCGATTATAGTATACCGATTGATCTTGACACAGTTGAGGCCGTGATCAGTGACTGAGGACGACACCGATGGCAGAAAAGTTAGAAATTCATATTTGTCTGCGGTTAGCAAATTATGATATGTGACTGTTGTTGTGAAATTGCTTGAGAATTGTTATTGTTATAAAACAGTATTAAAGACAGATTATATTTTTTGGGGGACATTACATCCGAAGATGATATAGCAATTGATCTAAACAAAGTCGAAGATGTGATACAGATTATTGGGAACCGTTGAGAGTATATACAGTTCAAGCCGAATCAGAGCTAAACTCGTGAATTAAAGCAGTTCAGAAGTTTGATCAGAATGTTCAGAACTCGGTTTCGATAATCAGAACAGGGTATTGATCAGAATATCAGGTAGGTGATACTGTATTGTATGTGAATAACCGACTTGTTTGTGCCGAATATTTCGAATCTGAAACGACAGGTATGATCAGAAATGTGCCATCTTTAATTCAACATTTATTCTGATGATAGAAAAATGTAGACTGACTTGAACTGACTGATGTTAGGGAAACAGATGAAATCAGTTGTAGCAGAATTTGTACTGAAATTTCTAAATTGCAACAGGGGAAACCAGGAGGTTGGTTATATAGATTATCGATACTTGAATAGAAATGAGAGTACATTTCTATGGATTGTGTGACGACACTACTGAAATCTGGATAAGATTGTGCTATGATGTAATTATGATTGACAGATTGCTTGAATCTGCTTATATGATGTTGTACAGGATGACGTACAGATACGATCAGACGACTGAGATTTATGTCAGAAAAAGGGGTCAGATTGTACTGAATGCCAAAGTTGATTATATCAGAATGTGATTTTCGTTTGATTTTGTACTTTTGGCAGAGTATACAATAAACTCTTTCACTTATCGTCTATATATCGACAGATAGTTGGAGCAACTATCCTGGAACTGGAGGATATCCAGGAACTGTAGTGCTGGATGTTAGCACTGGTTGACATGATGTATTGTCACTTGTAAATTATTGTATAACGATAGTTATCAAATGAGTATGGAGATAAGCATCATTCGAGGCATTGTACAGTGAAAACTGCAGATTGTCTTCGTATGGGGATTATATCTCGGTGATACCTGAGATTGGATTTGATAGGATCACAGATATGAAAAAGAAATTGAAACTGATTCAGAAGAGAATAAAGACAGCTCAGAATAAATAGACTGAATATGTCAACGTCGGATGATGACTGTTGATATTTAAGGTTGAAGATTGAATATAACCCTGATTAAAATTACCAGATTTATAGGAGATGATAGTATTGATTTGTTATAAGTTGTTAATTGGTATATACGGATGTTGTATAGCCAGTATTGTAAGATTGATTCTATCATCAGTTATTCGAGTGGTATTATGAGATTATACTTCTTGAAGCATTATTCCAGATTGAAATCAGAATTAGCAGAAGAAAGATGATTCAGGATAAAACTATTCCGTTGTTGGAAGTTCAAAGGAATGGGTAGGGTAGGGAAGAAGCTATTTTCTGAGTGGAATCTGAAATGAGATAAAGATTCTGGAAGTAGTTCATTAAAGTGAGTTTTCTGATTAACTTCCGGTATACATTTCTTCCGGGTTGATATGATTACCTGTGATATGATCTGATTGCCTATGATTTCGAGGACGAAATCGAATCTTAGGGGGGGAGAAATGTAAGGCCCGAGAAATTTATCCTGTTAATCTGAAATGATTTAGTGATTAATTGATGTGATTATAGACGGAAGGAATCAGACCAGGAAAGACGAGAAAAGACACGAAATATGTGCGAGGGAGATGCCATCCGCGCACATGCGCGATCTGGTGCGCACACATGCGCGGGTTTGGCAGAAGACCCCGCGCATATGCACGGCGTGAGGGCGCGCATATGCGCGAGGTGTCCAGTAGCCAAGGAGCTATAACAGAACATTGCGCGACGTGAGCCGCGCACATGCGCGAGGTAGGCAGAGAGTTGGGCGCACATGCGCGGGGTGAAGTCACGCATATGCGCAAGTGGTAGAATGCCGAGATAGTAGGTCTCGCACATATGCGCGAGTATAGGACTCGACACTTGGTTCATCAATGCAACGTGTATGTATATACATATATATATGATATTGGGGGAATTATGATTTGACTGATATATTGTGTTCTGGGTATACTAATAAGTATATAATTGAAGTCAGATTGAAGAACAGACTGTGTATGTATTTGTTATGATTTTTGGAGTTGATTTGATTGAGATTCGATATCAGAACTGTATTGTTATTGATTATGAGTGGTACCGATATTGATTATGAGTCTTGTATTATATCTGTGATGTTGAGATTGACGGGGATATCGAGACTGTATTGTTATACCGTCGAAACCTCAGTAAATTGTTATTGATCAGATTCAGTAGTGATTTCGATTATATCGTGATATCGTCGATATGGATTAGATTGTATCTTGATTCGATATTGATCAGATTATGTTTGATTTGAGTATTGATCAGAATAGATTTTGAATTGAGTTGCATATTGAGATTGTGCCTATGCGATATTGTATTTCAGATTGATATGGATAGATTTGACTTCGAGACTTCGATTTCGTCGGACCGCGAAGACAAAGGTATAAATTTATGTTGATGTGGATTGTACAACTCGAGTCCGATTGACTTGAGTTTCCCAAAATCACATACTTTACTTTATTGCATCGATATTTGCAATTGTATGAAGTTGATACATTTGATTTATTGATTTATGTACTGAGTCATTAAGCGGATACGCCTAATTGTGAATGAGTAATCTTGTGACAGTAGCGCCGGATAGTGATGGAATCGTCACCGGCACATTGCACATTGTCACAGGATAGGATATTGGTGAAAATGCCAAAGTCTGTGACGGTTAGGTCAAGACACCGGACGTTTGGCTATATCGGAGTGGATAGAATTGGAGTTTCTTCTATTACTGGTGTTCGATATGGAAAGAGCCAAAGTCCGTGAATAAGAACATACTACCACCCCGATCGGGAGTGTAGGTGGATGTATGTTCTTATTCTGATCGGGATCCCTAGATTAGGACTGAGTCGAGTCTGAGTCTGAGAATCACGGAGAGTGATTCATTGCTTGATATGGAATTATGTTCCTGATGATGGTATAAGTTTAGAATATAATTTATTCTTGATATTGATTCATGTTTAGAATTATAATACATGTGATGAATATTTGATTCATGTTCGGATTTTGATACATGTTATGAATGTTTATTTCATGCTTTTATATTGTTTATATGAAAGGCATGTATACATGATTTATACTGGGAATGTAATTCTCACCGGAGTTATCCGGCTGTTGTCTTGTTTGTATGTGTGCATGACAACAGGTGGGACAGGATCAGGGTCAAGACAAGAAGAGAGAGAGATCATGATTAGAGTGGAGACTACGGACTTGGATTAAAGATAGGGTTGAACACTTGATAATTAGTTGTTAAACCTTAGTTTTTATTGAATGTAGATTATACAGGACTTGTACTTTATTTATACGAATCTGTATATTAGTTAGATTCCATTACGTTCCGCAATTAAAGAAATTTTTTTTTATGCCCAAATTACTTGAATTAATAAATTGATCCTAATGATGATTAAGAATTGAATTAGCGTCCGGGTCTCCACAATTATATTTTAAAATAATATTTTTTTAATATATTGTTTAAATTTTTTTAAAGTTTGTTTTATTTAAAAAAAAGTATGTTTTCCTTCCAATTAAAATATAACATTGTCCCTAATGTCAAAATAACTATTAATAAAGAGTACATAATGTAAGAAATATCACCTGGAATTTTATTGAAGATAATAAATTGAAACAAACACAAATCAATCCACGATTTTTGAATCAATGATCTAATTTTCTTTTCTTACTGCTTGATTGCGACCAATTGATCTTTGTTATCATCGGATCAGGCTTATGAACAAAAGCTTCCAAATCATCAATTAATTGGTCGGAAATCGAAGCAGAGATGAGCATCCGTCGTGAATTTTCTGAAATGAAATTAAGTTATACAGTTTTATCAAGAATTGTCAACAAACTGTCATAATAATTATTGATATTCAACAAGCCTACAGGTTTATTATAGATATTAAGTTGTACCCAAGAAATAGTGTGAAAAATTTCTTATAATGTACCAAAACCACCTGATAGTGCGATAAAAACATCAGGATTTTCAATCATTTTAGTTTTAATTTATCCACAATTGTAACATATGAAATATTTCCTTCAGCTAAAGTTGTAGGAATAATACACAAAATCTAACTATCTCCAAAATGAGCAAATGTTGAAACAGATCTCATTAACCTAATATTACATCCTCCATATACCAAGTGAATTTTTCTGTCATCCATTATATTTTCAAGATTATTAACTTCTTCTACAAACGCTTCATTTTTTCTAAGACTCGACCCACAAAATATACAAATATGTTTCAATGTTTGTGCAGAGAATCCAACCATGTTTTTACTTTTTTTTATCTGCAAAAATAGAGAGAAAGATGAGAGATTTTATAGGGGTAATATGTTATCATGACAAAACTATGGGTCACAGCTGTAAGCAGAATAAACAGTAAAAACAATAATGAAACACATACATATTGACAATAGTGTGATTGTGGCTCGCAATTTTCCTCTGGTTTTTACGTCCAGAAACGACTTCAACGCCTTCTATGAGTTGAAGATATGCTTTCAATCCAATTTTCTTATAAATTAGCAAACACAAGGTCTTTTTGGTCTGATTCCTAAGACTATTATGATGGCGCTCATCTTGCAATTGTTTCCATAAACAGAGAAGTTCAATATGCACGTGTCCACTAGAATGCATCTCAAGAGTCAATAAGATGTTATCTAAAGACTTTGTACTCAGCTCATTTTTAATAAAACCAATTTTATCTTCTGTGTTATTGGAAACACATCACAAAGATCTGCATCGTTTGTCACAAATCCATCTTGCACAATTATGACAAACCCCTAACCTTTTGGTCCTTAGTTTTTTCGCATAAATGTTTTTTCCCAATCCAGGCACATACCGAATGAGCAGTGACTGTGGAACATTTCCTCCTAATCGGACCTTAGCTTCTATTACAAGACGAATATGTTCTGGAATTCCATTTTGTATTAGCAATCTCAATCTTTCACACCTACCTGCATAAATTTTTCTTTGAACATTTTTAGAATCAGAGAGAAAATATTTACAATTTTTTGAGAGAATTTCATCCATTTTGAAAAAAAAATTTTAATTTTTGTATCAGGAATTGTGGGAAACTGATTTAACCGACTATGAGAGCCACGAAATACCCTTATCCGCCATTTAACCGAGAAAATAAAAAGATTAAGGAAAACTCAAATAAAAACAAACAAAATTAAATGCAACACAAAAAATCAAGGATCGAAAAGGGAAATAAAATCTTTTTTAATTGAAACGACCTCGAATTTTTGAATTTTTTTTACTAATAAACTCAAAAATTGATAAACATAATAACTTAACATAATCATAAATCATAATAAATTAACAACTAAAATCTCAAGAGCGTAAAATAAATCTCTAAATCGTGAACTATCCAAACATCCTAAATCGACCTTTAAAAAGATCAACTAAGAATAACATAAAGCGCAAAAATATCTCTAATAAAATCATTAATATAAATATTTTAAATCTTTCTATCTAACAAGCTAGTGCGGAAAACAAGGGTCCCTCGGGAGTGTACTGCCGCACTCGATCCACTCAATTGTCAGCGCCTCCCATAATATCATCAAATCATGCATCATACAAATCTAGTGAGTCTAATGACTCAGCACGTTCTAAACATGAGTAGCAAATAATACATATACAATCACATGCATTGAAAATCATATTTTTACTTAAAATAATCTTTTGAACATAAATAAACCGTTTAAAATAAGTTTAAGCTTAAATAAATTGTATATCATAAAATCATTTTAATTGTAAAGCTTTCAATCCTTTATCATTTTGGGTGAAGTTTGATCCTCGAAAGTGACTAGCTTTTATCTTTTGATCGACTGATCAGTCTTCAGCTCCACATGACCCATGGGGGCGGGCACTTGGCTCCGCCGTGAAAATACGATCGTCGGGGTCCCTCTAGGGCCTTTTCCCGTAACCGGGGTCCCTCTAGGGCCTTGTCCCTCACGATATCCCCACAAAATTGTAAGTTCACCGTTCCTTCTTAAAACGGATCTCTCACATATCATATATCATTTGTCACAGTCAATTCACATCCCTCAAAATATTTTTTTCCTTTTCTTTTAAAAGCATAAAATATCATAGATTTCCAAACATAGCATTTTAACATTAAAATTGACAGCTTTACCATAAATCATAAAATATCATATTTTCATCAAAATAATCATTTTAAATCATTTAACATGCATTATGATCCTTCGGGACGCTGTCAAGCTTTTACGTATTACCCAAGTGTAAAATGACCATTTTGTCCCTAGACGTAAAAATTCTCGATTTTGGCTTTTTCTTACTTTTATTGACTCAAGCCTATACAAAATTATCATATAAGCTTAAATTTGACTTCTAATATTTTTTTCTTAGACGTAAACTCGAGCCTTTTGATTTAATAACTTAATGACTAAACCATGAAGCGTTTTAATCCCGCATAAATTCCAATCATAATATTTTCTTACCTAATTTTAAACATAGACTTTTTATTACCTAAAATACCCTTGTGAGCCATGAACCACCCCTGTGGACCCATGGTTCAAGACTTTGTCCTTTAACTCTCGTTTTTGACCCATTATCAAGACCACCGAGCCATCTCTCGATTCCACCGAGCCACAGTCAAGCCACCCCAATCCAAACCCTATCCAACCCACCTAGGCACCCTATTGACCAACCCTGACCCTTATAACCATGTCCTATCTTGCGCAAATCACCCTGGACTGAAGACACAAAGCTGCGGGAGTTGCCTTCCCTCACTAGGACTCATATTCGAACTAGGACTCCTCTTGCTCGAGCCACCACCAAGCACACCTGACCCTTACCAACCCTGGACCATGCCTAGACACAACCAATCCCAGCCCAAGCCCCTGAACCCACGCACGAAGCCCTGCAATTTAGAACAAGCTGCACAATTTGCTTCCTAGTCTTTCTAGGATTCTATTCGAACTAGGACCCTTCTACTCCGGTAACCACCGATCAAACCCTCTCCTAACAGTCCCTGGAAAGCCTCAGAACCATCCTGTCCCAGCCCCGAGCCCCTAATCCACGCTGTGAGCCTTGCCATCAGAACAAGGGCCGTGCGCACCACCTACGGCTGTTGCTGCCATCTTTGCGTGGAGGTTTCTACCCAGGCCACCACCGAGCCCAGCCCTTCCTAACACTCGTTGGACCATCCTAAGGCATCGTCTTGACCATCTAGCCCAGCCCCATACCGAGCCGTGATCCCCCTTGCCCGAGGCTTCCCTGAATGCGCATGGGGAAAAGTCCCAACTCTTGTGGACTCTTCCCTAGCGTTTCCCTCGAGTCCTAGCCATGCTAGGACTCTTCCTAAGACCTAACCATGACCAGAATGAACCCTCCACAAGACCTAGTCGAGCCCCAACACCCCATGCATCCTTGCCGAGCCTTCAATCACACTAGTGCACAAGGAAAAATTCTCAAAACCCCAGGACTCACCTCCTTAGCCTTCCCCTCGATTTCCAGCATTTATTTCCTTCAAATTTGTTCGTGTTTTATTCAAAAATCATCCCTAGTTGGCAACGTGTCTGTTGGATTCATAACGTTTTTTCATATAAGCGTAAAATCATCGTATTTTTGAAAATATTCGTTCTACCATAAAAATAATCGATCACCAATATTTTTCATGCATAAACAATTAAAACATGCATAATATGATTTGAATGATGCGTAAAAAAGTTTAGAAAACGTGCATTTGCGTTTATAATGCTCGAATATTCAATCGTTGGCGAGGGTGCGAAGTTGGACGATCGGACGACGAAGAACCCTATCTTTGCTTCCCAACCTTTTTTCAAAAATTAGTGTGTGCAAGTGTGTGTTTTTCGGCTGCTATAAGGTGAATTATGGGGTGGAAGAAGCCCTAGGCACTTATTTATGATTTTAATCAACATGTTAAAGGGCTTGAGTTTTGGGCTTACAAGCTTAGGAGAAATTGGGCCTACTTTAAATAATTAAATTGGGCTCAATAACACTTATTTAATTAAAACATAAAATTTTATAAAATTTATTTTTCAAAAATAATAATTTTGATTTTTTAAAAACTCATTGTTTGCCCAAAACCGGCTTCCCGATAAAAACTGAGCTCGACTCGTAAAATAATTCGAACTCTACCATTTTTAGAAAAATTAAATCAATTTTAATCATATTAGGAAGCCTTGAAAATATTTAATGAAAAAAATATTCTTGTCTTGGTCGTCCTCGGTCTCCTTTCCCCTGCTATTATCGAATATTCGGGTAAAATCCTTCAATTTCATGAAATCATATCATACAATCATTTAATCATGCAAACATATCTTTAATTATTTAATAAATATCATGCAAGCATTTAAAATCAATTAAATAAAACAATTATGCAATTAAAATAATTTGCATGCATGTGGTTTACGTAGGTTTGATTTTTCGGAAGTTACATTGAAAGATTTCATTTTTAAAAATGGTTTAACCTTTTGTCCATTTACTTTAAAAACATCATCATTTTTAGGACTTTCAATGTCCACAGCTCCATAAGAATACACATATTTTACAACATATGGCCTTGTCCATCTTGATTGTAATTTTCTTGGAAATATGTAAAGTCGAGAATTATAAAGCAAAACTTTTTATCAATCTCAAATGATTTTCTAATAATTGTTCTATGATGAAATGATTTGATTTTTGCTTTATAAATCCTTGAATTCTCATACGCGTCATTTCTGAGTTCATCAAGTTCATTAAGTTGCAATTTGCGCAATTTTTTGGCATCATCCATGCTTGAATTAAAAGTTTTGATCGCCGAATATGCTTTATGTTTCAATTCCACATGCAAATGACAATATTTTCCGCAAACCAACCTATAGGGAGACATATTCAATGATGTTTTAAAAGATGTTCGATATGCTCAAAGTGTATCATTAAGTCGCAGAGACCAATCATTTCTAACTGGGTTAACAGATTTTTCCAAAATTTACTTTATCTCCCTACTAGCTAATTCAACTTGTTCATTTGTTTGATAATGATAAAGAGTACTTTGTGAGTAATACCATATTTTTTCATTAATAAAGCAAATTGTTTATTAACAAAGTGAGTTCGCCCATCACTTATCATGGCTCGAGGAATTTCAAATCTACTAAAAATATTTTATTTCAAAAATTTGATGACAATTTTATGATCATTTGTTCGACATGGAATTGCCTCTATCCATTTGGAAACATAATCAGTTGCAACTAAAATATACAAGTACCTAAACGACAATGGAAAAGGTCTCATAAAATCGATTTTCCAACAGTCAAAGATTTCAATTTCAATGATAGGATTCAAAGGCATCATGTTTCTTTTTAAAACCGCACCCAATTTTTGAAAATTTTCACAAATCTTGCAGATTTCGTGGGTGTCTTTAAATAAAGTGGGCCAGTAAAATCTACACTGTAAGATTTTTGCAGTCATTTTTTTTGAAGAAAAATGTCATCCACGTGCTTCTTAATGACAAAATTTAATGACACTACTTACCCCGTTGTCAGGTATGCAACGTTGAAAAATTTTATCTGGACAATACTTGAATAGATACGGATCATCCCAATAAAAGTTTTTTTACCTCGTTCAAAAATTTTCTTTTATCTTGAGAACTCCATTGCGATGACATTTTTCTTGTCACAGTAAAATTTACTATGTTAGTAAACCAAGGTGTGGTACTAACTGAAAATAGATATTCATCAGGAAAATTATCATCAGTTGGTATCATGTCACAACATGATCATGTTACTAGTCTCGATAAATGATCAGCTACTACATTCTCGGTTCTTTTTTATCTTTGATTACAATGTCAACTTCTTGGAGCAACAAAATCCATCGTATCAGTCGTGACTTTGCATCCTGTTTGATCAATAAATATCTAATAACGGAATTATCAATTAACACAATAGTCGTTGATCCAAATAAGAACGAAATTTATCTAATGCAAATATTATAGCAAGTAGTTCTTTTTCAGTTGTGGAGTAATTCATTTGAACATTGTTTAAAGTTCTACTTGCATAATATATCACATAAGGCTTACTGTTTCTTCTTTGACCCAATAAAACACCGACTGCATAGTCACTCGCGTCGCACTCAATTTCAAATGGTAAAGACCAATCAGAAGGTTGCATGATAGGAGCTGATGTTAAATGTCGAATTATTTTATCAAAAGCATTTTGACATTCTTGATTCTTTTCAAATGCAGTGTCTTTTGTTAAGATGTTACAAATGTGTTTAGAGATTAAATTAAAGTCCTTTATAAATCTCCTATAAAATCCAGCATGTCCCAAAAATGAGCGAATTTCTTTAATGGTTTTTGAACGGGGTAAATTGGCAATGACATCAACTTTTTCTTTATCAACTTCAATTCCATGAGATGACACAACATATCCCAAAACAATCCCAGAAGTGATCATGTAATGACATTTTTCGAAATTTAAAATAAGACATTTTTCCTCTCATCTTTTTAAAACTTTTTCCAAATTTTCAAGACATGTCGCTAAAAATGCTTAGCATACATATTTGAAATTTACTGGGGCATTGTATAAACCAAATAGTATCCTTTTGAATGCAAATGTTCCAAAAGGACATGTGAATGTAGTTTTATCTTGATCTTCGAGTGCAATGAAAATTTGATAATAGCCTAAACATCCATCAAGAAAACAGTAATATGGATGACATGCTACTATTTCTAAAATTTGATCCAAAAAAGGTAATGGAAAATGATCTTTTCTAGTGACGTCATTTAATTTTCTGTAATCAATACACATCTGTCAACTATATGGAATTCGACTTGTTAACAATTCACTTTTTCATTTTTTATTATTGTGATGCCATATTTTTTTGGAATTGCTTGTGTTGGGTTTACCCACTTACTATTCGAAATAGGGTAGATAAATTCCAACATCAAGTAGTTTGCGAATTTCAGTTTTCACAACATCTTTCATGTGTGAATTTAATCTCTTTTGTGGTTGTTGAGATGTTTTAGCATTTTCTTCTAAGTGTATTTTGTGAGTGAAAATTAGTGGATTAATGACCTTGAGATCTTTTAGTGTCCAACTAATTGCATTTTTATGTCTTTTAAGCATATTAACTAATTTGCATTCTTGATCACTTGCTAGTTTGGAAGAAATTACTACCGGATATGTTTCATCTTCTACAATGAAGGCATACTTTAATTCTTCTGGCAAGGGTTTTAAATCCAATATGGGTGGTTCATCTTTGTTCTCATATTTTGTCTCAAATTATTTCTCTGATCCTAGTAATGAGTGATACCTGATAAAATCATCAAGATTAATTTCAATATTTTTTTTAACATTATCAATTGAACAAATATCGAATTGGTCACGAGTACTTCCTTCTTGAATGTTTTCTTCCACAAGAGTTTCAATAAGATTTTCATCTTCACTTTCATCTCCTTTGTCATGTAGTTGCTTATAAAGATTAAAAAATTAAGCTCCAAGGTCATGTTACCAAATGACAATTTCATTATTTCATTCCTGCAATTTATTAGAGCATTAGAAGTTGCTAAAAATGGACGACCCAAAATTACAGGAATTGCATTGCAAGCTTCGATAGGTTGTATATCTAAAACTATGAAAACGACAGGATATACAAAGTTATTAACTTGCACCAACACGTCTTCTACCATACCTCTTGGCACTTTAACAAATCTATCGGCAAGTAAAAGTGTTACCGAAGTAGGTTTTAACTCGCCTAGATTGGGTTCTTGATAAACTGAATATGGGAAGTAAATTCACACTAGCTCCAAGATCAAGCAAGGCTTTTTTAATCTTTCTTTCTCCAATAATACATGAAATAGTAGGACAACCGGGGTTTTTGTATTTCAAAGTATTATTATTTTGATTGATTGCACTTACTTGTTCGGCTACAAATGCTTTCTTTTTCACATTCATTTTCTTTTTACAGTGCACAAGTCTTTCAAAAATTTGACATATGATTGTACCTGCTTTATTGTATCTAATAAAGGAATATTAACTTTTACTTGTTTAAAAATATCATATATATCAGAATTCAAATTTGATTTTTTTAAAAAAATTTCAATATATGATGGAATGGTGGTGACACTGTCTGTTGAAACTCCTCTTCGCAAGTTATGGGTTCCACTTCCTTACCCTTTGGAGTTGATTTATCATCATCTTTATAAGGTTCAAGAATGGATTTTTTCACAACCTTACTGCTGCGAAGGGTAATAACATATTTTACATGATCCATCGTTTAAGTTCTAGAAGTTCCAGTTTGTGAATGATGATCCTTGGGATTAGGTTGTAGTTGTGAAGTAAATTTATCTTTTTCATGAACATTAAGTGCATATGCAAATTTAGTAAGAGTATCTTTCAAATATGTCATGGTTTGAGCAGTTTGAGTATTGATAGACTATTGCTTTACAATGAAATTCAATATTTCTTCCAAATTCCTTTTAAGTGAAGGAACATAAAGTACATAATTTTGAAAATTTTGTTGATTTTGGAAATGTGGTTGTGAAAATTGTGCAGCATTATCATTCATCCAACTAAAATTTGGATGATTTCGCCAACCTGGATTGTAACTTTGAGAAAATTGTTCAAACTTCGGTCTTTTGAAATTTTAAAAGAGGGCAAAGTGGGAAAATCTTTTGTAGAATAATCACTTATTTCACAGATGTGACACGTAATTTCTTGAACATATTTTAATTGACCATTCTTTTTCAATTCGAATGCCTCAACTTTTCTTGTCAAAAAGGTAAATCTGGCTCGTAGATCATGTTCATACTTGAGGGTGTACATACCTCCACAGATGTGGGAGATTGAATCTTGTTTTATGATTCGATTGTACCTGTAGTGTCCCAATTTTGATCATTTTCAGCTAATGAATCGAGATACTCAATTGCCTCGTTTGGATCTTTATCTTCAAATGTTCCATTACACATAAATTCAATCATTTTCCTATGTTCAGGTGTTAAGTCTTCATAAAATTGAGAAACAACTCTCCAAGTTTCAAAACCATGATGTGAACAAATATTAAGCAATTCTTTATATATATATCTCAACACTGATAAAAAGTTTCTCCTTGTTTTTGAGTGAAAGTGGTGATTTGCCTTTTGAAAGAATTTGTTCTATGAGATGGAAAAAACTTTTTTAAAAAATTGTTGTTGCAATTTATGCCTAGCTCGAATGGATCCCGATCTAAGATTTTGTAGTCAAATTTTAGCTTTATCTTTTAAAGAAAAATGAAAAAGGTTAAGTCGAATGATGCTCATGCTATAATTTAGATCATTATATATGTTGCACACTTCTTCAAACTCTCGTAAATACATGTATGAATTTTCAGAATCTAAGCCATGAAAGTTGGGTAAAAGTAGGATAATATCAGGCTTAAAATTGAAATGAAATGCATCAGAGGGAAAAACTAGACATGAAAGTGCACTAGTACGTGTAAGATTCATGTGATCTCTAACTGTTCTTCATCAATCAAGATCATATTGAGATTGAATTTCATCTTCATTTTCTTGGATGGTATCTTCCGCCATGTTTTGTGAAAATAAAGGGTTATTTCGAATGAGTCGACCACTAAGTGTACGTGACTAAATGCTCATGAAAATACAAAAGAAAAAGACGAAAAACACACAAAAGCAATAAAAATTCAAAGAAATAAAAATAAATTATAAACAAAAATAAATAGACTTAAAATTAAATTATACTTTCCGGCAATTGCGCAAAAAACTTGATGCGACTTTGATTGTTTCACTCCTAAGAGCAGGTTGTCCACAAGTAGTATAATTCGGTGAGTCCGATTATCATATTCACATGGAAGCTAAGGTAATTACAAGTCCACTACAATGTCCTTTTGTTTTGTTTTTTTCTTTTAATTGTTTGATTCTTTAATTGGTAATTTTCAATTGTTTAATTTTAATTTAAATAGATGAGATTAGAGGATCCACTCTTGGTATTTTAATAAAGTTAATATTAATGAACATTATTGAAATCCACTTAATAAAATGGTTCCAATATATTAAATAATCATATTTATATTATGTTATATATTATTATCTTATAAGTATATAATATATACCAAAACTCATAAATGTTGTCAAGTATTTTTTGTGCTACATATATATTTGTAAACATTAAATCAAGGTTCCCACTTTAAATGGTTGGTAAAAACTAAACAAACATTTAAATGGTACTAAAAAATTAATATCATGATATATTCATATATAATAAATCAAGAGATCCACTTTAAATGGTTGGTAATGTCAAACCAACATTTAAAAGATTTCAATAATTTAGTGTAACATATAATAACAATAAATCAAAACTCATACTTATAACTAGAGTATATAATGCTTAAAGAAATAAATATAACATAAACAATAAATAATGATTAAATAATATAAAAAATAGATTATTATCTTTTAATAACCTTATAATCATACCAAAAGTTTCCTCTTTTAATCTCAACTTTGGAAAGTTACATATTCATTATTCAAAGTGTAAAACTTTAAATATGAAGTTAACATGTCAATTATAATTAAATGAAGAAATAAAGGAAAAACAAATAGAGAAATATTAGAAACTCAAAGGTTTGTTCATAGAATAAGGGATATCTCAATACATTATAATGCACTCTATTTATAGCCAAATTAGGCTTGAAAACCATAAATAAAATATTATTTTGTACATGTAAGTCTTCATTGGTGTTCCAAGAAATTATGTCATCATACACATCACTTTTGAAAATCTTCTCATCCGATTTTGCTTTTCCACATAAAACAAAACATGTAGAAAATTGAGTTGTTTGAACTATGGTATTTTTTGTTACCATTTGACGAATTAATTTGCGAAATATGGTCAAAATACTCTAGCACGGTGAAACTGTCACTCTTTTGGTAACTTTATTTATTGCTTGATTTGATCCCAATTGTGAGAAGATTTTTATCTCATGCTTGCCACCAATATTGTAGATATTAAAATCAACTTTCTACAGGTCCAAGAATCAGCTTAATCTCATTTTCAAAGTCAATGTTATTCTTGTTTTATCGAACCTGTAAAAATAGTAAAAACTTATAATTACACAACAACTTACATTTTATACCATTTATTATAAAATATATAATATTTAAATATTTAATAAAACAAAAACTATAATTTATATTATAAAACATTTAATTAATGTAAAAAAATTTATGTTTATCATTTAACATAATGATAGAGATTGTATGTATTAGATATAAATGTTGTCTCGGATGTTGTAACATCTTGTGACAACATGCGACGAACTAATATAACACACAAATAAATAACTTAATTAAAAATAACACAAAGATAATTATGAACAAGTGAACAATAAAAGAAATCATGTTTACAAATAGTGAAGAAACGAAAAATTATCTTTCTTAAGAAGTCAATGAAATAAATTGTGAAAGAAAAATTAGTCATGGTTCCAAGATATAATTTATTCCTTGAAATAATCTTTTCCTTAAATATAATTTACTTATTGATAAGATTGTGTGAAATATTGAATTAAGAGTTTTGTCTTTCTATATATAATATTTATGATAAGGATTTTATGACATTATATCATTATTTAAAAAGAGTTTATTTATAATCAAACTCTTGGTTTTCATAGCTTTTAAGATTTTTTTTGAAGATAAACCCTAGGAGAGAAGGAATTTATGAATAAGAGAACCAAGCTAAGGAAAAAGACTTTTGACTTTTGGCGTTTTGACTGAAGCTTGGACGATTGGTGGCTGCTTACTTTTGCACTCGTACACGTCGTGGTTTTCAGAGAAAAATAATTCACAAGGACGTTGTTTTGAAGAGCGTTGTTTCACGTGTTGTCGTGATTGTTGGAGACATCTACAGACAACATGCGTGAAAGTGTTGGCTGAAGATCACGTTTTATTGCTCTATTTTTTGACATCGTTTTTTACTTTCTTGATTACATTTTAGTTCTGTTATGTGATTTAGAAAGCAGTTTGTTGAGATTTTCGTTAAAATCACTAGTGTTGGTTTTCTAGTTATTATTTTGCCCTGAGGCATCACATAAGTATTTATACTTATGCATAATTAATCCTGAGTTATTTTGATTTAAGTTATTTATTTTTGTGTTATTTTATTCTGCTGCGTGTTGTCACTAGGTGTTATAACATTTGAGACATTATTTAAATATGATATACACAACCTTTTATATCTTTTACACACTTTACGTTAAACATAATATACCCTAGCTCATACCAACAAATTGTATTCCAAAATATCAATAACAAAAATAACCAAAACACAGGAATGCAAATTTATGTGGCCAATTCAGATCAACGAAACAATTTTTCAATCAACACTTTAATGAAACATCGATGCTTCGTCTTTACGAGTTCTTCAGAAATTCTCTCTTTGTTATCTGTATCTCGATCGTCTCGCTTTTTTTTGTGTAACAATTATTCTTTAATATATATATATATATATATATATATATATATATATATAGACTTGTATTAATATTAATATGATTTCTTGAATAGATTCCTACAAGATATGAAAAGTAGTTTCATTAAGAAACAAATTATTTTAAATATTAAATATCAAAACTATAGTTTAAGAACTTTAATATTCTAGAAAGATAAAACTACAAAATCTTATCAAAAAATAATAATTTTAAGGAATTGTGTCTCGTAATGCAAGTCACGTTTTCTTTCAATCTCCCATTTTTTTATTTTTTATTTTTGACAAAATAAGCATAAACAAGTCAATACATGTTGACACAACTCCAAGCAACTTTATTTAACTCTCTTTGAATTTGACAGCATTCTTACAAAATAAGGAAAGAAGTCTTTCATTAGTAAACAAATTCTTTTAAATACTAAACATCAAATCTAAAGTTTAAGAAACATAATATTCTAGAAAGAAAAATTTTTTATACAAAAATCTTATCAAAAAAATAATAATTTTAACGAATTATGTCTTACGATACAAATCACGTTTCCTTTATCTCATTGTTTTTATCCGGCTCAAATTAACAAACTAGCAACAATGACAGTCATTACATGCTCTAAATTGGGTGAGATAAAAAAACAAAAACTTTTATATTTTGTTTATTTTGGTCATGTATTTTATGAAAATATTTCAAGAAAGAAGACTGCCTTTTTTCATTTTATTAACTACATAAAATAATTGAGATATTATTCAGAATCTTTCACTCATTTTAAAATAAATAAAAGTCTACATATCATTTGTGTAATCTATATTATGATGAATAATTGTCTCCCAATCAAAAGATTTCAAAATCATATAAAGAGAAATTTAAAATTTAATATAACGATAAAAACTGATTATAATAATTATATTAAATGGTATGAACTTCATCCGAGGAACTATGTATTTCTCAATGTCCAAAATTCATATCATCCAACATTTCGAAAAGCAGTTGACTATTCGATCATAATATGTTACATTCACATAATGAATAATGAGACGGGTTCACGAATCTTTATCTGTGAGACGAGTTAATCCTACCGATATTCACAATAAAAAGTAATACTCTTATAATAAAAAGTAATACTTTTTCATAGATGACCCAAATGAGAGATCTGTCTCACAAAATACGACCCGTGAGACCGTCTCACGCAAGTTTTTGTCTGCATTATTAAACCTGATCTAAATTATAACTATTTCTATTTAAATCCCTTTATTACAAAATTTATATTTAAATAAAACCATATTTTAATCTAATTTTTGCCGCATAGCCCAAGCAACATTGATGGTGAAGAAAAGAGACTCGTACACTTGGTTATTGACTTGCTCAAGGCTCTCCTTCCCAGTGAGATATTTGTATCTCAATTCAGCTTTTGGAGTTTTGAAAAGCTAAAACTACGAATAGGGGACACATTCAAGAAAATGGAACCCCCAAACCAAAATCTTTTGTCGAATGGGTCCACGCACTTCAAATGTGGACAATAAATTAAGCAAAATTTCAACTATACTGTACAAGGGTTTGTAATTATATGCTTAGTTAAGATAAGAGGAATGAAGCTCAAGTAACTTGCCGTCCTTGGACCATTCATTTGTTCCAAAGAGAAGGAAAATTACACTTGTTGAATATGACATCTTTGGATAATTTGGTTTCATGAGATTCTACGAAAACGGCCTTATCCATTTGAGTAATCCATCATATTCAATGGTATCTGTTATAAATCTGGTATTGACTTCAAAGAAAATCATGAAAGAATGTTTGGTACTTTTTACTTGCCAAGATTTTTCTCGTTAAGTTTGTGTCCTAGGATCGATATCCTCCTGCAAACGACACAAATCGAGAGGGGAAAAAATTCTCCAAGAAGTTCTAGCAGTAAAAATGTATTGTTTTATCTATTTCCAAACAAGGAAAAATCCAACATAAAGGAAGAATTTCGCGTTTATTAAGTAAAATAAATTTGTGTATTTTGGCTAGCAAAATAACCCCGAATTAAAACCATGGGTTTCTCAAGACAGGGATAAGGAAATATTGGGTGCGTGAGTGTGATATATATTAAATAAAGAATAAATAACTTGTTCTCGATAGATAGTCTGTTTATACCATCAATGTAACAAATTATGGGTAGTAAAATTTAAACAAAAGTTTCCTTATCACCAGCTCAAGTAGTTTTTTTATGCCATAAACAGATGACAACCAACACGGAGCATGGATTTAGGCAAGTTGCAACTTCTGGGAAAACTGAACCAGATGTAGAAATAAAACTAGAACAGCAGAATGAAGGAGTTCTAAAATGAGCGATGAGCTTGTAGCATGAATAAGAAAAACGGCCATGCGAGTTTCCTTGGAAACACACACTTCGCAACAAATTTTTAAGACCTCATAGAGTGACTAAAGCCCACCCATTGCATGTATTTTTGAGATATGAATATTGAAATAGAGAATGGAAATATAACAGTTCCCATGATTCCATAAACAAGCATAAACAAACATCCAACAACCCTTGTAAAATATAGTCGCATTTGACTATCATTCATCAGCAGACTTGGGTTCTTCTTTAGCCTTCAGTGGAGCTGAAGGAGAGGGAGAACCTTCTTGACCCATCTCGGTTCTAAGATCATTGATGCTCAGCTCCAACTCATCAATTCGGTTACCCATCTCATCAAGTACACAGAGTTAAGGAAACGAATCTTAATATATGTATATATGAATTATACAATAATGTTTAAATAGATCATTGTGGCGATTTACTCTTTTGGGAACATGAATTTGGTCCAAATTTGTTTCTTAAAGCATTGCACGTCAATGGAAAACAAAACAAAAGAAGTTATAGTCCCTGTAAATGGCTTCGACTATGATGAAATCAAAAATGGAACTCCATATGAAGGAAATATATAGAAACGATTTAGACACTATGTTGAAACAAAACAATAGCCATAATCAGTGGCAGGCATCCTTCCGTTTCATGCATAAAAAAAAATAGTGCATCCATATCCATGTATAAAAGAATGCATTTAATAGATTGTATTGAAGGATATTTTTAGAAATGATGGATTCCGACATTGTCTGAAACCTAGTTTGCTGCAAAGAAATAAAAACCTTATGTTAGTAAGGACACTAACTGTAAGCTATAGCGGATAACATTAGAGGAAATATTAGTAACTCACCATTTGCTGTAGGAGATTTTGCACCTAAATAATAATACAGACATGTTAGAACTACCAATACTGGCTATTTATAATGTCAAATAAAGTTTGAAACCCAAACCCACCTCCATCATAAAGAAAAGGAAGTTTTAAATTATGACAGAAAGTTGAAACAAAACTGAGACGAGAGGCGAAACCATGACCATAAATTTAAACCAGGTAACTATAAAATTATTTCCTTAATATAAGAAGATACAGAATACTACGGCACAGATGGATGAGTTGATAGGAAAGAACTTACAAATGCAGTCATGTCAGTAGTACTTTGTTTACTATTCTCCGGATCATGTCCATCCTGCAAAGCAGAAAAAGCGTGATCAACTACATAAATATTGCACAGAAACACCAGAAATACGCATGCAAAACAACTCATACAAGCATACACATCCAATGACAATCAATAAAACAAGAAAGCATCAACTCAAAAACAATTGCAGACCACAAAGAATCATATTTCACCATGATTAAGTCATCATTACAACTGTATAATCATCCTTCATAATCTGTAAATACCATGACAAAATGAGCTAACTGAAACAATTTCACAGCACCATAGCTCAATAAGACAAGAAAAGAAAGGTAAGCCTTCATAATATGTATATGTGTGTGTATATATATAAATTCAATCGCACAACCCATCAAAAAAAGAATAAAACAGCTATTTATAAAAAGATACAAAATCATATGAATGCGGTAATTTTTTTACATATCTAGACACTCACTACTTAATAATGAATACAGTATAAACATTTCCATCTAAAATTACACAAATACATTGGATTATTTTTGAGTCATTGTATTACAAGACAAACGAAATTACTTGTTTTGGCATTCACAAATCTAAGGAAAAACCAAAACCATACGATGCCCACAAAAATTGGAACCACAATAATCAAAATCGCATAAGCTGATACTCGGAAAACATCGAGAGAAAACGAAGATGGAACGCACAATCCCTAAAAACGGAACAGAATCACCCAGATTGGATTAAACCAGCTTCAAGAAGTCAATAATTTAAAAGAAGTTGTAGGATAAATCGATTTTACGAAGCAATTTACCATTTTTTACGCGTATTTGCTGAAGAATTGGCTAGAGAGACACTTGATGAGAACTTTTGGTGTGAGCTTTTTGAATACTTTTGAGTTCGAATTTTGAAATGTGAACCACTCTAGTAGAGAGATTCAGTTACTGACGAATTGGTCTGGGCCGGATTTTGTAATACATGGGCGTAGGCCCATATGCGATGAATTCTATTGGACCTACGTCCATCTGATGAAATCACTGAAATAAATAAAAACATCGGACCAAGGACCCGATCAACTTAATTGTTTTTACAATTATAATATTACAATCAGTAATATTTTTATAAATTAATATTCGTTAAATTAATAATTTCTTTAAAATAATATTTCTTTTTGGATCTCGATTTGATCCATTATACTAAATTAATAATTTTTATAAATTAATAAGATAATAATTTTTAAAGAACTCTTGAATAATCATATCAATATTATAAATTAGAGTAGATCTCTTGTGAGACGGTCTCACGAATCTTTTCCTGTGAGACGGGTCAACCCTGCCAATATTCATAATAAAAATTAATATTTTTAGTCATGGATGACCTAAATAAGAGATTTGTCTCACAAAATACGATCCGTCAGACTGTCTCATGCAATTTTTTGCATATAAATTAATAGTTATCTAAAATTACAAACATAACCATAAAGTTTTAGTAAAATATGATTCTATTATTATTTATATTTTATTAAATTCAGTTTTTTTTATACGGTTGGTTTTATTTGATTATTTAATATAATGAACAACATTTAATTATTAAAAATAATAAATATCGGCTTAATTTTCAATTCAAGAAAATTTAATCAAGATACTGACATGGTAGAAATTTTTTTATTAAATGACAATATTGGGGGGAGAATAATTGGTCACGTATTACCCTGATTATGCTAATTATAACACTGTAGAATTTTGTTGATAGACTTCGTCTCTGAATCCTTCGACGATTACTAATGATGAAATAATATATAGTGATCAACTTCGATTACAGAACCAACGAAGTAAAATACTATTTTAAATTTCATATGTTAAAAAAAGTCATAATATTTATTTGTATTTATTTGATGAAGTAATAAATTATAAAATAATATTTTTAATTTTAAATGCAGACGTAATAGGGTGACCCGGTTAGAAAACGTTTCCTTCATATTTTTAACAATTTTCAATTAAAACTCGATATTTCATTTTTGTTCTCCCATGCCTCGTCTGTCTATCTCCCCCATTCACTGGATCTAAGGCTACCGAATGCGGTTCAATTTCCCGACCACCCTCGTCGGCGACGACTACTTTTCTGTCTAGTTTCACTCCTCTGACACCCAGCCTTGGTTTATCATAACCGGAACCCTAACTTAGAACTGAAGCATGTTAAATTCGTGATTTATAATAGGCAAATTTCGGAGTCAATTTTCTACCCTTCCTTGGTTATTTTTGTTAGAGTAGATGTCATGTAAGCTAATTGTTGGCTAGGAAATTTATTGATTCGGTTGTAATAAAAAATTTTTATTTTAATATAATCGTTATTTCATGGTTTGTTATCTCTTTATCTGTATACTCATGTGATCAACATAGATAAAGATCTTGATTATACTTTAATACAAATGAATTGTAATTCGATGTTGAAACTCATTTGTAAACACTGTATAATCTAAATTCGTTCATAGTCGATTCAGTCGCCTAAAATATGGATAAAGGTTGCTTGAGCTCGAGACTAACATATATGATATTGTGTACCGCATTTCTTGGTAAGGACATAGAGATGTCCAAACATGCAGTCTGCAGATGAGTTGTCATATGATGATTATACCGGACTACCCTCCCTAGGACTTTCCAATTGGTTATTATTTATCGAGATGATAACTCCATGGTTGTGATTTGTACAACATTAGTCCTTACGACCATGGGAAAACACTGAGGCTCTATATGTTAGGAATATGCTTTGACTCATTTACCAACTCCAGGAGGGTCATCAGGTGGCGAGATTGGGTACAGTTGCAACACATGTAGAAGTTAGTGCATTGTAGTCGGGAATTAACCGCTCGCCTACGGGTATGGATATCCTGTGTGAACTGATGAAATAATAGTGCATGTAATCTCTGGCCAGAGTATGAGATGTACGTTAGAGAAGGAGTTCTCCAATTGTACATGTTATGCCACTATTTGTTCTCAAATATGTGTCATAGAGTTATCGAATACTTATGAAACTTTCGATGAACCAATTGTTGCAGATTCGATCAGGATATATGAGATGAAGAGACCGTACTGTATGTTAATCATAACCGACTAGTTTTTGCATGCACTATCAGTGATACCTAGGAAATCATGGGGCGATACTACTAGACGCTCTTACCATGATTCGATGGGTTTAATAAGAAATATTATATATGACATTCTCATGATCAATTGTTAATACATAGAATGAGGCAAATTAGGGTAAGCCCGAATAAAAGACTATGTCCTGAATCACAAAAAGTTGTGAACTCACAGCAAGCTATATCCCTGAACCATTGAGGGTCACACAAGTACTAGATTATTTTGTCCCCGTCAAGATAATAAATTCAAAGAGTTGAATTTATATAAAACATTGAGATAATAAATTCAAGGAGTTGAATTTATAGAAAACATTGAGAAATAAATTTCAGGAGTTGAATTTATGAATATTAAATTTTGGAGGTGATAAATTCAAGCAGTTAAATTTATAATTTAAATATTAAATTCAAATATTGAATTTATAAATGATTTAAATTAAATGTAATAAGTATATGTATAATTGGCTTGTAGGAGAATAAGACCAACATACATACTTCTTCTTTTACACACACCTTGATTCCATATAAAAATATAAATAGTTAGGATTTATTAAAAAAATATAGAATCCCCTCGTGGGGAGAAGTCCTTCCCGTATCAGGTACTAATCTATTTTTAGCGTCTAATTAGATCGGGAACTTATTCAAAGTCAGAACATAAGATGGTTCCTTTTTCTTTCTGATAATTAATTGAAGCCATAGGGCCCTATCCCTTTATTCATTCAACCAAACTCGTTCCGTTCAAGAATTCAACAAGGTTTTGTACCGATCCGATAGGAATGAAATATCCTCAGAACTCTCCATTGATATGACATGCTTTTTTTTTTCCATTCATTCCCTTTCAGGATTCTGGTCATGGACCTGATTCAAAGATTGAAAAAATGAGATTTGAAGAACGTACATGAGATTTACAACAAGAACTACTTTCGCTTATACCGACGTAGTTGGAGCCAAGTGATAACTTACTAAGGTAAAAGTTTTAAACATCCTATGTATGTTTATTCGATTCAAACCATACGAGTGCTCAAATAAAAAATTTTGAATGTCAAAATAAAAATTTTCAAAACTTCCGCTACGTTTGGACATGAGAGAACGCGATTCACAACAATTTCCGCCTCCATTTTTTCCTCAGCACCATCCTTCATTGGTAAGTTGCAATTTCTACGCTTTATTGTAGCTCGTGCGCACACATTCAGTGTGTGTTTTACATGCTATTATGTTTCGATCACTGTGCGGAAATTGTTAAATGTTTAGTGTTTGATGCGTACTCTGTTCCACTTATTCTGTTTATCTTATCTCTCATCTACCCGTTATTCATCTTGCCGCTTAGTTTTCTTACATCCCATTACGATGGTGTGTGTCGCACTTCCATCAATTTTTGTTTTGTCACTCCATGCATTTTTTGAATTAATTTATGTTCAGATGGAACGAGTTTGTTTAGTGAACTTTTTGTTGTGATATAATAGTTCTAAGGAAGAAGTGACTCGAGACTATGAAAGAATAACGCTCCAGAAGGTAGTTTTTATTTTGATTGCCTTTTTTCATTCAGTTTGTAGTGTGTCTTTGTTAGCATACAATATGAAATATTATATGCTGTTTTACTCTGTTCGTGTCAATGTAAATAGATTATTTTTATTGTTTTACATGTGGAGTGCATATTTGTAAATTTATTCCATGACAAATGTACAAGAATTGATGTTTTCAATTAGTTATAAGGTTGTTCATTTAAGTTCATTCTTGTTGGTTGTGGGGTGTGGATGTTAGGTGGGGACATAGAGCATTTCTATGCTGCACTGATGACATCGTCGATGTATCAAAAATACAATTCTTGTTCATATAATGAAAAATGAAAATTTCGAAGATCAAAATTTTCCTTGTCAGTTTTGGTTAGTTTTATGAACTTCACCAAAACAGACAGTTTCACTATCCTTTTTCAATTAGTAGTTAGCTAACTTTCATTTCTTCTGTCTTATGGAACCGACTTGTAAACTCCTTTATAAGCATTCAGTTTGATCTCCATCGAACTACAGTCGCCAAATTCAACTTCTTAAACTTTGACTATCTCAATGGTGACAAAGGATCTGATACTTGTGTGACCCTCAATGATTCAGAGATACATCTAGCCGTGAGTTCACATCCATGTGATTCAGAATAAAATTTATTCTTATTCAGGTTTATCCTAATTAGACACATTTTTTTCATCAACACCTCGAACACAAATGTCAGAATTCATTTCTGATTGCACTCGTCGGATCATGGTAAGAACGTCTAGTAACATCGCCTCATGATTTCTTAAGTATCATTGACACTGCATGGAAGAACACTAAGTTATGGTTAGCGTACAGTACAGTCCATTCAACTCATGTATCACAATCAAATCTGCAACCATTGGTATATCGATAGTTGCATATGAATTCGATAACGATGTGATGTATTTTGTGTAAAAATAGTGACATGGTATGTTCAATTGAGGAAACACATTTCCAAAATACACACGTCTTACTCTATCAAGGTATGCTTTGCACTATTAACTCATCAGACCATATAAGATACCTTCACCCATAGGCAAACGATGAATCCCTAACTACAATGCATTTGTTATTACATATTTCGAAACTACACTTAACCTCGCCAACTGATAACACTCAATGGAGTTGGTAAATGGTTCAAATTGCATGCTAGTATATAGAGTTTTTACATTGTCCCTGGTCAAAGGACTGATGGTATACTACCATAACCGTGGATTATTCCACTTGATAAGTGAGAACCACTTTGGACAGTCCGATAGAGGGTTGTTCAGTGCATCATCATATGATCATTCATATGTATGAATACACATCTTCATACCCGAACCAATGAAACATGATGTTTTTCATCACATATGCTAGTCTCAAACTCAAGCGACTTTTATCTTTATTTTAGGTTTTTTATTCGACTAGAAACCTGCTTAGAATATATGATACACTTCTTAATAAGTTTCATGATCTTATATTGAGAGACAGACATCATGATAACTATTATACATCCACATATAAAGTTAAATGTCATAATTGGATAAAACCGTAAAATATTATTAAAATAAAGATAGTTTTTATATTAGAGTCGTTAAAACTCAAAACTAAAAATTGACTCGTTGGACACGACATACTCTCACAGATACAAGTAACCAGTCGATACATTACATCATGCAGCTGGGGATTTTGAGACTTTTGAGGAAGAGTCGAATCTTGCTGTCCTGGATGCCAACTAGGATTCAATCTTATATCTTGGGATTTGTGATTCGACACGGAATTTTGTGTTTTTTCTTGTAACTCAACAAGTTGAAGCTTGCTTTGTAAATGAGAATTTTGAGCCACAGGAAAAGGATGAGCTGCATGAGTCACAAGGTCAGCACTTCGAGCCAATGGATAATGTTAGGGTTCATTATAGTCTATTGATGGTTTTCTCTCGGTCTTTTCATGGCCAGTGTACTAAATTAATGATTTCAAAGATAATAATTTTTTTAAAGACTCTTGTATAAAAGTATGATAATTAAATTAATAATTCTTTGAAATTACAAACATAACTTGTGAGAACCGAAAATCTTGCAATAATATAATTAAAATTTGGAAGGAAATTTTATTAGCATAAGATTCTTTTTATTGTATTAGAATAAGATGGTCATGTTGAAATCTTTATTGCCAAGCAAATTTCGAATTTTGGGGTAGGAAATATTACAAATTAGTATATCATACAAGATGCAAGGAAACAAGATAAAGAAAATCTCGGATATTCATATAAATCAAGGATTTATATCTCATGAATTAGGAAGAGAAATCATCAGCAATGGCAAGGATATTTGGAGTCAATATTAGGAGATTTGACATGAATTTTTGGTATGATTTTTAGTGCCAAATTTAGCTCCACCATCCTCCCCTATAAATAGTGCATCAACCCCACTCATTCAACACACATAATTTCGAACTCGAAAATTCAGCAACTCTCCCTGGCCAAAATACTGCACAAAAATCGTCCCGAAAATCGTCAAAGAAATCGAGCCGGAGCGCTACCCGGACGAGGAGCGCGAAGTGATCCAAACCAAGCCGTTCACTCCACGTTTTTTTAAGTACATCCAAACACTGTAAGTGGCCTGTTTTAAATTTTGTTTTATGCACATGAAAATTTCGGTTTTGTGGTTTAAAAATACGGTCGAGTACCGTCGTTTTGTCTATACGTTTTTACGAAAGTTATTACGTTTATGTTTGACACTGTGAGGATTCCCTGAAAATGGGTGGAATTCCAACATATGGCCCTTAACAGTGGGATAGAACTGTTTTAGGGCCTCGCCCCCTTAGAGGATCAAAACTTAGGGACTGACATCAGTAAACCGTTAAAGGTGAAAAATCGCAGTGTTATTATGTTATGGAATTTACGTTACGTTTATGAAAAGCATGATGTACGTTTATGATATGTTTTGAAAATATTATTAAATTGGTTATGCTGTGTTCAAAGTCCCCCATTTACTGAGTATTCCCAAATACTCACCCCTCTTACAACCCTCCCCAGATAAGCCAGAAGAACAGATTGAAGAGGAAGAATCCGAGCAGTTTTGGGGATGGTGAATGCTCAAGGAAATCGATTATGTTTACGTTATTATTAATTAGATTTACGTTTCCGCATTAAAACTCTGTCGTCTTATTTATTTTGGGAATTGTAAAGACAATGATTATTTAATTTGAGATTATGATATATAAACTGGTTCGGTTTATACTGTGCTACAAGAGGCTTATTGTTGCGATTGTGTGATTGTTAAACAACGTCGGTGTCATTCCTGAGTTTCGGGGCGTGACATAACTTTATTTTCAAAACACGATAACATAATCATTTTAAGCATGTATATTCATCTCTTTATTCATGATATACTGATTCGTTCCTAATTGTTACTCTTGTGAGGGGACGGTGCTATATATCGGTTATTATAATTCACCATATCAGGACTTTATTTTATCTTATCATGTTTCGGAAATTTCTTACTACTTTTAATTCGAATCCTAACATTGCATTTTCAGGATTTCATAGCATTGCAAAAGAATCATGAGGAATGAAACATATCTGAATTAAAGAACATGAATCGCGTAGTATACGATCAAATTTTCAAAACACGACAACATAATCATTTTAAGCATGTATATTAGCCTACTTACAATTATTGAAACAACAAATAAACGTGGAAAATTCTTGTTGGAATGCTCAAACACAGGGATGCTTCTTGCTGCCGAAACGTGGCTCGAATAAGGTGCTGCTTATGCTGGAAAAAAGGTGCTGCTTGGCTCGAGTCTTGGACAACTTTTTGATCAACTTTGCGAAATTCTTTTTGCTTGAAATTGGGCAAAACAAGGCTAAAAAATTCTGTTGCTCTTCTTGCTCGAAAATGTTATTTTTTGAGTGATATGTTGGTGTGATTTTTCCTCTCAATTCTTTGACGACTAGTTCAATTCAACACCCATATTAAATAAATTGAATCATTCCTTTTAAGTTTGATTTATACATGATAACCTTGTTACATCAAGGGAGCCACCAATTATTTTTCATTTGGCATGCGTGGCTAATTGACTAAGGTTCAACATCTAATTATCAAGTGCCAAAACCCTATATACATCAAAGTCTGAAGTCTCCACTCTATCACGATCTCTCCTCATCTCCTGGACCCTGATCCTATCCCACCTGTTATCATGTACACATACAAACAAGACAAAAGTCGGATAATTCCGGTGATAATATAATCCCAGTATAAATCAACGAAACATGCAATCATATGATAAACATAAAAGCATTGATAGATAACAGCAATATATATCAAAAGCTGAAACATAATCAATATCAAACTGTCGACAATGCTCGTGACTCCACGACTCAGACTAGACTCAATCCTAGTCTAGGGATCCCGGTTTCCAGATGTGGGTATTCCTATATCGACCAACAGTAATAGAAAAGACTCCAGTTCTATCCACGTCGATATAACCAAACATCCAGTGTCCTGACCTAACCGTCATGGACTGTGGTCCTATCACCAATACATTATCTTGTGACATCGTGCAATGTGCTCGTGGCTATCCCGCCACTATCAGGTACTTCTGTCACAAGATTACTCGTCTAATGCATGCTCCTATAATTCCATAGAACAAGCATTTAATCAAATCAATAATCACAATAATAGAACATAATAATAAGTATATGATTTAGGGAAACTCAAGTACATCCTACTTGAGTCGATGTCCCAGTACCACATTGACTTATATCTTTCGTTTATTGCAGTTTTGATGACGTTCCTGTCCGGAATTCAAACTCTGTCAGTCCCACAATCTGGCCACGGCAATATCAATAATATCATATCAATATACTGCTCAAATCGATCCCAATCTGATCAATATTTCAAAATCAACGGCATAATCGCATAATCCCGATATCCCGGTCAATACAACATTACCAGATAATAATTCCCTCAACCAATAATCAATACTGATAAACTTTGATATCATATCTCAGTCAATTAACTTCAGAAAATCATAACAATTCCATAATCAGTCCGTTTCTTAATCTGACTTCGATTCTATGATGTCTAACATGTCAAGAACATCATATATGAATTCCATTCAATTCTGACAACATCATAATTTCAAAGCATGTCAAACGTAGTAAAACTTACGTCCAGTTGTAGCCTGCGTTGATAGGAACATAGTACTGAAGTCGGATTTAAAATCGGACGGACGGATTTCTCACAAAAGACGTAAGGATTTTTCACTCTTTTCCAGAAACCTTTTCTCGATTCCCTTGTTGCTGAATTGCGAAGGAACCGAATGGCTATATATATATATATATATATATATATATATATATATATATATATATATTGCATGTAATTGATACGTGTCTCCCTCAAAATTCATCCAAAGCCTCTCACGCATATGCGCGAGACTTAATCCTCAGCGCGTACATGCACAGCACCTCGCGCATATGCGCGCCCCTAGCCATTGTTCAATTTACCCAACTCTCGGGTACCCTCGCGCATATGCGCGAATCTAAGTCGCGCATGTGCGCCCAACTCTCTGGACCTCTCGCGCATGTGCGCGTATTGAGGTCGCGCATGTGCGCCCAATGCTCGGTCTCTCATTATGGCTTCCACACAGCTCGCGCATATGCGTGCCTACTCTTCGCGCATATGCGCGAGACCTTCGGTCCTCGCACCAACAATTCCCACATAAAATCTTCTTTTGTGTCTCGGTTAGCCCCTCTCATAATCGTCTCGATTAAAATCAATAATCGTAATTTAACACGATATTAAATCTCGGGCATTACAGGGTTTGTATTGGCATGTGCTATATTACACAATTTTCTTTGAAAAAAGTGTCAATTTGATGAATTTCAAATTGAACTAGATAATGAAGCTCAATTTGTCTTCATCAGGACAAGTTTATGAAGGTGACGACTTTGATCAGTTATTCAATACTCAAAAACAACAACGAGCAAATGCTAAAACATGGATGAATATCAAAGCCAATGGAATGTAGAACGATGTTGATCAAATTGTCAGTAATGATTAGATTTTTTTTATAAAAGACTACTCATTATTTTGAGTGTTCTTTTAATAAAATTTTATTATGAGCTTATAAAAATATTATTCATTAATATGTTGAATTGACATAAAGAATTGAAATTTTGATTTCAATAAATTGGATAGTTCATTTGTCGTTTTTCACAAATTAAATTGATTTAACTTTTAAGTAAGTAAAATTCATTTACATTCATAAATAAAAAAAATAATTTAAAATTGAAGAGGTTATCTATGTCCAATAATTATTTTTAAAAAATTAATAAAAAATAAATCACAATTATAAACTACAAAATTCACATAATTCTATGAAAAAAAAAAGTCTATAAGAGTCTATGAAATTTGTTTTACAATTCTATGAGATTCCACAAAAGTCAATAAAAATCTATCAACTCCACAAAAGTCCATCATTTAAAAAAAATCATTAAAAATCTTTGAAAATATAGAATGAATACACCCCCATTTTTTATTTGTTTTCAACTATTTAATATTGTATGTGAATATATTGATACGAATATATATATCTTTTTATAGTAATTTTTTTGGGAGGAACTTTTTAAATATGATAAAAAAAAACACACACACAACACACACACATATATATAATTATTAAATATGGATAAAATTCATAGACCAATAGCTTGAAAAAAAGACTAAGTAATCAATGTATCTATTAATTAACTTTATTTTGAATAGATCTTTTTTATTAGCTACTAATGAATTGTTAAATTAATATGATCTATTACAAACAATTTGATATATCTAACAGTTAACTGTATTCAAAAGTATGTGTCTGTTGTGAGACGGTCTCACAAATCTTTGTCTATAAGACGAGTCAACCCTATCGATTTTCACAATAAAAAATAATACTCTTAGCATAAAAAATAATATTTTTTCATGGATAACCCAAATAAGAGATATATCTTACAAAATATGATCCGTGAGACCGCCTCATACAAGTTTATGTCTTTTTGAATAAATTTTGTTTTGGTTAGCTATCAATGTATTGTCAAATTAATATATGAATTATTGCAAATTTGATATGTGAAATCTACAAATTTAACTAAAATAATTATTTTACCCTCAAACTAAATTATTTTTTCCCAACTTTGTCTTCATAAAGTGTAAATAGTAGGTTGTCTGTGAGAATGTTTCGTAGATTTTTATCAGTGAAACACGTCAATTATGTCCATTTACAATAATATGTAATACTTTTGACATAAAAAATAATAATTTTTGATGAAAGTTTTAAATAAGAGATTCGTCTCACAAATTAATACGTAGGTTCATTTTACAAAAGTTTTTGTGAAATGTAAAATTGGTTGGTACTAGTATACTGTATGTTTAGTGATTTCTTTTAAAAAAAATATCGAATTGATATTTTGTGCACAAATTAAAATCCAAATAACCATAAAATTACGAAATGGGTCATATTTTGACATGAAATAATATATAATTTATTTCAAAACATTTTTTTAATTTATAATCAAACATAGCCATATTTTTGCTATTCGTTATATAATTGTTTGTGCTAAAATAAATTAATTTATATTAATTATTTTGATTTTGAAGGGCGAATCTCAAAACTATGTTTATTCGAGGGGGCCGACGGCAGTTTACCACATTTCCTGTCCGAATCCCATGTTCGCCACCACCTCTGTCCGTGTCCGCCTCTTTCTTTGTTTCTTTCCAACATCGGCGCTTAAAATTCTTCCTTTCCCTTCAAAAAGTGCATATCAAATTTGAAATTTTCATTCTCAGTGCTGCCATTTCGTGCAACAATCTTTGAAAAAACATTACCAGATTGAGGAAAATCATCTTTAAAAGTTCTGTTAATCCATCGAAAGAATTGGAATTTTGAGTGGGTTCGAGTTTTAGCTCAAAGGAATTGAACAGCCATGTTAAATCGGCTAATCAGCCAGCGCCGGGCGCGCCAGTTCCGGCGACTTTTGCGCAATGGCAAGCTCACGCTTTTATGCCTCGTTCTTACCGTCGTAGTCTTGCGTGGGAATCTTGGCGCCGGAAGATTCGGCACGCCGGAGAAAGATCTTGACGAGATTCGAGAAACCTTCTCATACATACGCAAGCACGCCGAGCCTCGCCGCGCTTTGGTAGAGCCTTCAAAGGGGCAGCGGAAACCCAGTGATGGTACGGAAAATGGCATCAAGAATTATGCTGAATTTGATATGAAGAAGATTTTGAAAGACGAGGATGATGGGGTTGAGGAATTCAAGCGTGATTCGACGCAACCTTATAGTTTGGGTCCAAAGATTGAGAACTGGGATCAAATGAGAGACGAATGGCTGAAGAAGCATCCAAATGTCCCTAATTTCATTGCAGAAAAGAAGCCCAGGGTATTGCTGGTGACTGGGTCGTCGCCCAAGCCGTGCGAGAATCCGGTGGGGGATCATTACTTGTTGAAATCGATCAAGAATAAGATTGATTACTCTAGGCTTCATGGGATTGAGGTCTTTTACAATATGGCCTTGCTTGATGCAGAAATGGCGGGATTTTGGGCGAAACTGCCGTTGATCCGAAAGCTTTTGTTGTCCCATCCAGAGGTGGAGTTCTTGTGGTGGATGGACAGTGATGCAATGTTCACAGATATGGCCTTTGAGGTGCCGTGGGAGAGGTATAAGGATCATAACTTGGTGATGCACGGTTGGAACGAAATGGTGTATGATCAAAAAAACTGGATTGGTTTGAACACAGGGAGTTTCTTGTTGAGGAATTGTCAGTGGTCTTTAGATATTCTTGATACATTGGCACCAATGGGGCCGAAAGGGAAGGTTAGGGAAGAAGCAGGGAAGCTTTTAACTCGGGAGCTAAAGGATAGACCGGTTTTTGAGGCGGATGATCAGTCTGCAATGGTGTATATATTGGCAACACAGAAGGATAAGTGGAGTGATAAGGTTTATCTTGAGAACACTTACTATCTGCATGGTTATTGGGGCATTTTGGTGGATAAGTACGAGGAAATGATTAAGAAATATCATCCGGGTCTCGGTGATGACCGTTGGCCGCTTGTTACTCACTTCGTGGGTTGCAAGCCTTGTGCAAAGTTCGGGGATTATCCGGTTGAAAGATGCTTGAAACAGATGGATCGTGCATTCAACTTTGGAGATGACCAAATCCTTCAAATATATGGTTTCTCTCATAAATCACTAGCCAGTCGGTGGGTGAAGAGAACACGGAATGAAACTGGCAATCCTCTTGAAGTAAGAGCTCATCTGGGGTTGCTTCACTTGCATCCTAAGCTGTGAAAATGTCATTTTCTTGAATAGGCATGGAGATCCGATGAAAGGGACTGACTTGCCCTTTTCATATCAAGATTTTTGTTTCTAGGAATACATGTAAAAATTTCGAATTTTTATTGTTTTAGTGTAATTCGTTTGTATGGATTGTTCTGCTGCACGGATTATATTTTGAGCTGGTTAATCCAATCCGAACTCATCCCTTTTCTGTTTATTTGATTCTTTCGCTGAATTTCATGATCTTCGCAAATTGATGTTTGTTCTGCAATGCCACACAGCTGGTGGACCTGTAGTTTCATCAGTTATGATGGCCTACAACAAGTATAGGATTCTTGGTTTTGGCCGAGTAGCTCGTTTATGCCTCAATCGGCATCGAATTCTTCTCCATTTTTTCCACTCAAAGCACGCGATTTAGGCATGTCGGGATCGTGCCATGTTTTTTTTTAAATGAAGTTACTTCCATTAATGTGCAAAAAGTGTTACAATACAAATACACCAAACATCCCCAAGAGATAAAAGAAGTTTGAAACACATCAATACAAAACTAAATACAACACGAAATCAACAAATTTATGTCAGTACATGAAACATATCAGTCGAAGTCAGAATACTCCTGAAGACGTGAATCTGAATCTTCCTAGTTACTGTAACAACATTAGGCTTCTCATTTTCAAACATAAGCTTGTTCCTTGCATATAGTATATTGTAGCTGTAAGCACTGTACAACACATCTTAACTAGTGTGGATTTGCTCCTATAAATGCTTCGAAACGCCCTGAGTACTGCTGCCTGTTGTACCATGTTTCTCTTCATTCTCAGCCATTCTCTGATCGCATTCTATATGGTACTGGAGGTAGAACACCCGAAAAACAAGTGCTGGACTGATTTACTCCCATCATTACATAGTATACAAGATTTACCTGTCACATGAACAAATCTGTCCTGAATAAGGAGTTTCTCATTTACTAGTTACCACAACGTAAATCGGTGCTATGGGAAAATGCATGGTTTCCTCAAGAGAGGTTGCCATGACCATCTTCCCTTTTTTGTTGACAAAGAAATCATATGCCACTAGATCATATCCTAAATTATCGTCTCGCTTTTTAAATTGATTTGCATCCATATCTATTATTTGAGAGTAGTTTGTTATATTGAATCTTGCATCGAAATTACTTTTTGTATATATACTATATTTTTCAGAGTTTACAAAGTTATTAACATTACATCACAAGAAAAGAACAATTCTTTAACCAAACATCAGGTCAAGTGATTTGTACCTTTTCCGGGCACCAAAATAGACAAAGTGTCGAAAAAGGAAAACAAAAGACAAAGTGTCCACTACATGTCCAATTGAAAACTGACACGTCGTTATATTCACCATCACTGTCGCACCAAATCAGCATTAACGCATTATTCATCTGCACTGCTAAAACCTCTCTTCTCCCCATTAAAAACCCTAACTTGTTATGTGTAAACTGTTCTTTTATTGACAATACTTAGTGTTAGATTCAATATTTCATGGAGAATAATAGGCTGGGTGAGCAAGATTTTTTGGTAGCTTCGATTTCACAGCTATCCATTTCGAGCAATTCTTCGCCGCCGGTGGTTGCCCGGTTTCGCCCCGACTGGCTCCAATTTGACCTGGACTCCGATTCAAATAACTCCGTCCGATTCGAGCTACGAAACTGCAGGGTGAGGTTTTTTTTTTTTAAAAAAAAATTTCTTGTTGCATTTCGTTAACTTCACGTATTCAAGTTCGAGCTTTTTGTACCAATAGTGTTTGGTTGGAGGTTTAGCTTGGTTTCATATATTGAATCACATTTGAAAATCTTTGTATCCGTGCTAAAGAAGTTTGTAGTGCTAGGTTAATGAAATTTGTGCTACTGGAATTTAAGTATCAGGGAAGGATCGTTTTACATGAATCAGTTGATTATTATTTCGAACTGCTTTCACAAAAGTTCGTTTTTTTAATATGTTTAGCATGTCATGTAGTGATGGTTTATTATAATGTTTGTTTCCTTCTACTTTCCAGCTTTTCAAGCTCGGACCATCTCAATCAGTATGTGTATCTGAGGCTTCTGAAGTAAATAAGGAGGTATTATACAATTTAACTTACTCATGCAACAATTTCATGTTCGCAAGGTTGTTTGTGCCACCCTTTTGGTTATTTCAGTTTGCACCACTACTACTTTGATTGCAATCATGATTGTTATATGTGTATGGAGTTCTCTATGATCTTCTGTATCTTATAAGTAATATGCTTTTTTTTGTGGTAATGGTGAAGATAAAAAATAAGGATTTTGTTTTCTTTTAAATTTTTTTGTAGAAAAAGAAGGATTTGTTTTTATGAATGGCGTGTAGTTAATAAGATGTAATGGTTATTCTGTGAATCAGAAGAAGTACTCAAGGGGCATCACCATACAGTTTATAAATGAGGAGGAAAGTTTGGCTTTCCATTGTGCATTTGAGCAATGGAAGAAAGACGCGACTGTTCAAGGTTAGTTTTTTGCATGTTGCAGGTGTCTCGTGAAAGATGTAATTGTGTGATTGTCATTTGTTGATTTGGTTTTAAATGATGGTGGTTGTAGAGTCCATCATCTTGTGTATGTAGACTATGATGTCATTTATTTGAGACTTACGCAATTCAAGTGTGATGTTACTAATTTCTAACTTTTATGCTGGACTTGCCATTTTCTTTGCTACCTCTAAACATTTCCTTTTGTTTCAGTCAATGTTTACCCTTTATTTGGCATCATTAAGTTCTGACAACACCACTACAATGACTTTTTAAATGACAATTTGTCTATAAATGTGATTGCATTACGTGTCTGAAATCTTGTTAAGAATCTGTCTCTTGGTAACACTATAGCTTTTTGATTCCCCGTTGATATGGGTTTAAATTCATGCACATTTGGCTTTTATCCATTGCCTTGGTGTGAACCAAAAAATCGCGATTGCGTTATTCTAGACATGTACGCATGCAGATTTTTTTAATTATTCTTCTAAATATGCTCCATTATAATTGTTGTGATCTGATTTAAATTCAAACTTAAATCTAGATACACGCTGTAAATGTTATAAATCTGGACTCCAAAATATGGAGTATAGGCACTGGTCTGTAGTTTACAACCGTGGAACACTTTTTCTATGCAGTAGCAATAATAATTCATCATGCAAGTTTGCACATGCATTCTCATCAACAATGTCTGCAGTGGTTAAGTACTTGCAATTCTGAATTAGATTAAAAACTCTGATGTCAAAGTTTTGAGTGAGGATTCACTGTACTAATACTATAAAGTTAAAATATCCTTATAAAACTTTCATGTCATGCAGTCCAATCTTCTGTCATTCTGGCAGAATTTGATTTAGTTAAAGGATAATCCGACAGAAGTAAATAATACTGAGGGCAGAGGCGCATGGAAACTCATATGCAGTTCTTTTTCTTTTTTTTGCAGGATCATCTTTGCCAAATGGAACAATGTCATCTAAAAGTAAATTTGATGACAAAATAGAGGCGTCCTCTGCCAAAATGTACTTTCATTACTATGGACAGCTTCTACACCAGCAAAATATGATGCAAGATTATGTGAGGACAGGTTACATATCTTAGACATAAATTTATATTTCTTTGAAATTGATTTTGAACCCGGGCACTCACATCGGAGCTTTTCCTTTTACCTGCATTTTCATTGGCATGTGCTATTATTTTTCATTTAGAAAGATTTTAATTCAAGAGCCTTACGATTCCATGGCTTCTCTGGTTGCTGAACTAAAATCTCAAGTCTCATTAGATTGCTGATTTATTAGAAATTTGTGTTCCAGGAACTTATTATGCAGCAGTCATGGAGAATCGTGCGAATTTTGTTGATCGTGTGGTAGTTGATGTTGGTGCTGGTAGTGGCATCTTGTCATTGTTTGCTGCTCAGGTGCTGAATTACACATGATTCTTCGCACTCCCTCGTTGAATAAACTGATTACTTTACCATCATTGATTATCGGTGGCTGATTTAGATATTCCTTTTCGCAGGCCGGTGCCAAACATGTGTATGCTATTGAAGCATCAGACATGGCAGAATATGCTCGTAAACTTGTAGCTGGGAATGCATTACTCATCCAAAAAATAACGGTGATATTTTTAACCATACTTTAATATTATTTTCAGATAAGTTGTTTGCACTGTTATCAATATAATGTCTCTGTTTATTATGTAGGTTGTAAAAGGTAAAGTTGAAGAGGTTGAATTACCTGAGAAGGCGGATATTTTAATTTCCGAGCCAATGGGTATGTTTGCTTATCTTTCTTTTGTCATCTGGCAGATATAACATTTTGATATTTTGGAAAGTCAATCTTGCTAAACCAAATGAAGAGAACTTTAGTATGCATGGATCCTTTTAAATTCATGGAAATGCTCTTCTGTCTTTCGATAGTTTGCAGTTCAAAGAAGACCTGAAGACATATAATGGCCACTAATTTTCCTGCTGCAGGCACTTTGCTAATAAATGAAAGAATGCTTGAGTCATACATAATCGCGAGAGATAGATTCCTTGTTCCAAATGGGAAAATGTTTCCAAGTTTAGGAAGGTATCTGTTATCCAAAATAATCTCCTTTCTGTGCTCAATTCTACATTTCTTCGAAGTGGGAAAAATTCTCCAACTTTTAACTTGGACAATGAATTGGAAGTTGATAACTCCATCCTTTTCTTATTTTTCTCGGTTTCATTGTCGCTGTATTTCGTCTGAAGTATGTACTTGTTTTTTACTTGTTTTGTTTATATCATACATCATGAACAGTTTCGTTTCTTAAGATAATAGGAATGTGTTTATGCCTCTGCTTCTCTTTTATAACCATTCTATAATTTCTAGGAGCTTTGAATTATAATAATGCTTCAATGATTTTGTTTGTCATGACAGAGTTATATGTAGCAAATTGAGCTGGTTTTTAAGGTATTCATTGTATGACATTCTTTGAAGGGCAATGATGTTCCTATTTCCATGTACTGGTATGAAAGATATTTTTAGTGTTTATACTCTGCCAAATTGTATTGATATTTCTATTCCGAGTTGTCTATATGACTAGAAAGCACCTCAAACTATCTGTAGCCAATCAAGTAACCTAATGGTAGAGACGTAGAGTTGTTGGTTTTCCAAGATTTAGGTCTTGTTATTGAGTCATACTGGGGGGGTGTGTGAATTTTTCTTGATAAAAGATGCATGACTGTGCATGTGCCTGTTTTTTCTATTTGCTGCTGTAGGGTAGGTTATTTTTCACATCAGTAAGAGCTTTACTTTGCGGTTTTCTTCTGGATATATATTTGTACTTGCTTGTTCTTGTAGGATACACATGGCACCATTCAGTGATGAGTATTTGTACACGGAAATTGCGAACAAGGTTGGCTACTACTATTGCAGCAGGTGTTGCTAATGTCCTACTGGGAAAACCAGGGACTGGTTAGCCATTGTTCATCAATTAATATTTTAGGTTCAACGAGGGAGAAATGTCCATTCATTTCATGGAATTTTAATTGTATAACCAAGTCAAGAATGTTATGGCGCTGTCGTAACATCTTCGCTTGACAATGAATGCTTTTCTATTGCGTTTAATTTTGTCTTTCATTTCCACCTAGGCTTTATTTTGGCAGCAACAAAATTATTATGGTGTAAATTTGACACCTTTACATGGTGCTGCATTTCAAGGATACTTCTCACAGGTTGGCTTCAATTCTTTCAATATGTTTTGTTTATTATATGTTCACAATAAGTTGCAAATCACTTTAAGACTATGTATTAAGTTTTCAATCCAAGATGCTTTTCATATAATGTGTCTTTTATAATTTCAAAATAAATATAAGACAATTTAATTCTGGAGTGATAATTTTCTGGTGAGTCCCATTGTCGTGATCACATCTGGAACTTAAATGTGTGGATCAAATTTTGTTGAGACATTGTACTGCAAATATTCTTGGGCATGTCATAATCTACTTCGTATTCTTTGCAGCCAGTGGTAGATGCTTTTGATCCAAGATTATTGGTGGCTCTTGCAGTTTCCCACGAGATAAATTTCATGTCCTCCAAGGTAATGTTAACTTCAACCACGTATCTATTTTGTATGCGTGCAACTTCAAATTTCATTTATGGTTGATACCTGAATTTCAGAAATATTTTACTGAACTATCTCCTAGTCATTTTGTTGACTGTTTTGTTAGTACATTCACTCTAATTTGATCGGGGACTAAGATGGTTGGACACTTTTTTTCATCCAATGCTCCACTAAATAGATGGAAAATCATTTTGTGGTTAGTAGAACCTCTTGGAAATGTGAAGCAAACTCATTCATTTTGCTAAGGGGATTGTTGGTATTGTGCTATACCAGAATTGTGATGATAGTGGTTTGATGAACATTTCTCTGAGAAAACAGTTCCAAAAGATTTGGTTTATTTTTAACCATCAATCACAGCATAATTTACAAATGAACTATGGCAAATAATTTTTTGGTTTTCGAAAAATGGAGTCACTGGTGGACTCAACGTTTGTATATCTAATGGTCTCTTTACTTGTGATTCATCTCCAGAACTTTTACCACAAAAAAATTGCTGTGAAGGTCTCAGTTTTTTTAGTTCCTTGAAGAGTATGCGACCTTCAGAATTGCAGCATATTATCGGTTATCTTTTTTAAAGTTGTAAATATTGAATCGCATGCTAAAAAATTATTAAAATAATGACAGGAGGAAGAATTATATGAAATTGACATCCCATTGAGGTTTATAGCTTCCGTAGGAACCAGAATCCACGGGTTGGCTTGTTGGTTTGACGTGTTGTTTGATGGAAGGTAATTTTTATGACTTGTGTTTGCATTTTCTCTGTTTTGCCTTTGCACCCTGCTGACCGCATCAAATTGTTACAAAAATAGCACTGTACAAAGGTGGCTTACCACTGCTCCTGGTGCACCTACGACACACTGGTACCAGCTACGATGTGTATTGTCCCAGCCAATTTATGTGATGCCTGGCCAAGAGATAACAGGTCAACTACGAATGGTTGCTCATAAAGCACAGAGTTATACCCTTCACCTAACATTATCAGGTTGGTTTACGCAGTTCTTTTTGTAGTCATGCACGAATCTTTTTAAATGTGTTTGGTTCCTTCTATCTCGAACTTGATCAACACTATCATTTTCCAATAATATAGCTAAAATGTGGGGCCCTGGTGTTGAACAAGGAGGAATACTACAGACGTCATCTGGTAAATTTGACCTCAAAGAGCCCTATTACCGGATGTCTCAACCTCAGGCATATCCAGTGGCCCAAGAACAACCTCCTCAGCATCTACTACAAACACAGGTTTTGAGCATGCAGCTGTGTCACGTTTACCATATTCTCATCGAATGAAAGCAATAAATTTGAGTGTTTATGAAATTTGTTCCGTATTTCCCTCTTCCCACCGGAACACATCTTTGTTACACTTATTCGAGCTTTTAACCTACCTGGTAGTAATACTGAGTTTCTTCCCAAGAAACGACTTTTAGGTAGTTTGAAATTTCTTCCCAAACTTTCTGGCCATTTTTCAATCTTGTTACATTTACAGCTCAGCGTAAAATCCAGTCTCAACTTCATTTATTTTATATTCTTAAGCCCACGCACTTACATAATCATAAGCAGAAGCATCCTTCGATTGATGGTAATGCAGACTTTAAGTAATATACATGTTGCATTTTGCAGGATTTACAAACACTGTCCCAGGATGAAGAAGGTTCAGATTTATTGCAGTAATCTTTGTGATTCAGAGTCAGAGCTTCCATCACCACTTCAGTGACAAATATACCAATTGTTTCCTGATGCTCCCCTTTTTATTACTTTGATTTTCATTTCTTTGCTTTGAGACCATGAAGAGCATGTTTCTTTCTCTAATCTTATTACTTGTCTAAGCTTGTGCGACTGCACTGATTATTCTAGGTGGCTTTCCGCCCCATCATAATTCATGGTTTTATTCAATTCAGATCAACTTTTTGGATCATGGCAAAAGCGACTTCCGGAATTCGTGTAATAATTTACCTATTCATTCATGATTAAGATGAGTATTTTTAGAAATATGGTAGTTTATTTTTTTCAATACATCGAACCCCAAGAGAGTTCCCAGTTTATTTTGAGACCTCTATGACACAAGAAAAATAATGATTGGCACCTCTACGAAAAGAAAGATCTTACAAATAAAATGAACGTTGGATTCTGGAACATTAGCGAAGAAAATAAAGTTATATTTCATTCACGCGGCTTCATTACATGCAAGTTAAGCCATATAAAATTTGAAGTATACAAGTAGTATCGGTTGAGCGTTACCTATGATCAAATGCAAAAGCATATGCTTAACAACAAAAAGAGAGAACTAAAATAGAGAAACAAAAAAAAAATGTGACATGGGTTTATTGACAGCACCTAGCTTGAGTTCTTGTTGGTATGAGGGAAAAAGCTCCCAAGCATCGCTTTGGCAATCGGAAGGAGAACTATAGTAGCGATTTGTAGCTGATCTGAACTGCTTGTCCTGATACAAACCTGCCAACTTGGCTTTTTGTTCCATCCAGCCCGAATCCGAACGTGCAATCTGGAATTCTTACCAGAAGAAAACTGAGATTGCAGGTTGCATGACCACATAACATCACCTCTCCATTTCCTCAAAGACAGACCTAATGAGCTGTGATTCTTGACAATAGTGTAATAATCTTTTCCCTTTGAACACCTTTCAGTGCTTCCCCTGAATGCTGCATTGGTTTGAGTTTGACAAGAAGCTGCATTTCCAGTGTGAGATGGTAGTTCTCCAACTGTGATTTGATCCTCAAGAAAAGTGATGGGTACTCCAGTGGTCTGAACATTGAGTCCTGCCATGGTTGATCTTTTGTGTTTGTGCTTTGCCAAGACAGATGAACGTAACTGGATCTTAAACTCTTCTGTATCCTTGGTAAGTTGAACCAAAACTACTGCTGGAAATTCACCATCATAACCAAGATTATGATCCCATCCATGGGAGTCGAACGCCTGCTCACTGAGAAACTGAGATGAGGGTTCAAAACAACAGTCCCTAAAAGAGGGCCTATTTCCATCGAAGGAAGGTGGGAGAGCCACGTCTGTTAAAGGAACTGCTACAGTTTTTAAGCTTCCCGTTTGGTTGTCTGCAGAAGTGTCGTCTTCTAGTTCAAACGGGGAACAAATTTTGAAACCAAATAGATTCCCACTGTTCAAAGGATTCTGAATCCCGACCATGGAATTCACTTCTGATAAAATTTTCATTGAATAAAACAAAAGCAGAAGACGTGATCTCCAACTTTCTCTTATATACATCGGTTTTTCTCCATACTCGTTTTCTTCAGCAAAAGTGCTGTTTTCAACCAGAGCCACTGGAACCATCAAACCAGGATTCACTGCCAGAAACTCCCCACGAGCATGACCAATCATCTGTTGCACATCATATGATCGATGAGAAACAAATACCTCATAATTTAGTGGATGTCCATTGGATCCATCTGGAGGTATTGAACTTGAATGCGTAAAAGAAATTACAGCTTTCTGCCATATTGATGATCCAAGATAAGTCGTAACTAACTTCAGTAAAGGTAAATCATCAAAGTTACTGGTTTGCATGTCTAGGCGATCAATATATAGGACAACATCGGGTGGGGATTTCTGCATTATTTTTTTTATTGACGACAGAACTTTTCGGTTGTGAGATTGATCTACCAGAGAAGGTCTAAGACCAGGGGTATCAAAAATCTTAACTTTGACTTTATCGATCATACCTACGATTTCCTTCACATCAGTTGTGGCTGGCTCAAATGCGTCAATTACAGCCTTCCTTTCTCCGAAAATGGAATTTATTGTAGCACTCTTGCCAACTCCAGTTTTCCCAATAACCAGGATGCTCACAGAAAAATACATATCATTTTTAGATTGTACCTCGAGTTCCTTAGCTGCCTTTTTGTCTGAATCAAAATGGAATTCCTGAGAAGAGGATCTCGACTCAGCAACAGCAAGCTGGTATAAAACTTTTGCAGCTATGGAATTTTCAGGAAACATGCCCAATCTGCGGATAAGCTGCAAGTATTTTACTCTTATTTGCTGAATTACCTCCAGCTTGTGCTTCTGAGCTTCACTTAAAGTTTCCTCTATTTCACTGTTCATTCTGGGAGGAGCACAGCCATTTCTGGCTTCGACAGATGTAAATTGATTCATGTCACCATCTGACACAACACCTATGTCGTCCATAAAGCATCCAGCAAGGTCAGCAGAATCAATTATTTGTCTCACATCGCTAATTTTGTCATCTGAATTCACCCCCACAACCAAGCCTGTGGCCATCCGACCATCGATCTCTTGCAAAATCTCCCCAGCAGAGAAAGGAGTAAAAACTCGTTCTTCCATGTCACCGAGCATTACATTAACATCAGCTGGGGAGGTTGGATTTTCTCCCTCACCATATAACTGTTCACTATTTTCTTCTTTATGTGTGGCTTCCTGGTTCACATGCTTGTCGTTTATGAAAGCTTCAGGCAAATCTGAATATCGGGGACACCCCTCACTTAGCCCCCCTTTGTTTATCTGAACATCTCGATCAAGAATTACACTCTCAGTTTGGTCAATCTTTTGCCTGCATTCTTGTTCCTGATTCTCACCTTGAAAATCATCATCAGAGACCGAACTATCCACATACACTTCAACCATGCCACCGCTGCTGTCTAATTCAGGAATTTCGAGTTTCATTAATTTACCTATTTCACAAGGGCGTCTAGGTTCTGTAGCTGTAACATCACAAGGAAAATTTTCAGGCAGCATTGTGTTTTCAGCAAGGTCAGCTGGCAGTCCATGGTTATCCAACCCCACAAATTTTCTCTCATCCACCCCATCAATTTCTTTAAATTCCCGGTCAAGTGGCATCAAATTTCCATTCCACTCTGATTCAAATGGAGCCTTATGATCATCATGGGAAACCAAAGAACCAGCAGTAACTTCATAAGTGTCCTCAAGACCTTTATTTTGTATCATATCAGCTGACACGAGACCATCAATAGTTTGCTCTTCTTGTTTTGAGCTCAGACAATCGCTACCAACTACCAACTCCTCAACAAATTCGATACCAACCACGCTCTCAGCCAGTGATTCATGAACTTCCTTTTCCTCAACCTCTAAGATACTGACTTTTCGGTAACTATCAAGCCTCTGATGACTAATAATGCTCGGGACTCGAGCTACACCCGAGAATCCATCATCGTCCATAATTTCACTGGCCTGAGAATCATCATCACTGTCCCTTGATACCTGGGCGATGGGTATAATAGTGTTTGGCATCAATGAAATTTCAATATCCACGACTGAAGATGATTCATTTTCTGAAACATCCTCATTAGCTGCAACCACAACAGGTCTAAAATCACCATATCCCAAAACATATTCCCCATCTTCAAATATTTCTTCATCCGAGTCACTTGGAAATGAACTTGAACCGTCGTACTCGCCAACTTTCCTAAATCCCTTAAAATTCCAGTCGTTTGGGTTTCTGACTAGAGCTCTTCCAAATACATTTCCATTAATGCTTCCACTCTCTTCAACAATTTCTCTCCATGGTCTTTTCACAGAAGGCCTAAACGAAGCATCTTCATAGCTTCTACTACCTAGTTGAACCCTTTCACTATTTGGGTTCTTCAAGGAAGGCCTCGAAAATCCATATTCCTCAACATAGTGAGTATCCTCAAGAATTCCCTCATCTTCACCACGAGCAAAACCCTCAGATTCAGGCTCACTACCACTGTAATAACTACTGGTAGTACTGTTTCTACGACTTTTTGACGAAGCTGAATATTCAAAGTCGGATTCATCGACAGTGAGAGGAGCTCTAATACCTGAGGATGCTGAATCATAAAAAACTGCCGACTTTGGGGCCACTCCCACTCGTGTACTGGAAATGGAGACACCATTAAACCTTGAACCCATGAAAGAGTAGAACTTCAGAGCGCCTGACTGTTTGTGTATATATATTATATATATATCCAAAGTTTGTGGTTTATCACACGTAAAGTGAGAAATTTTGTTTCTGGGAATAAAGATGGGATCTTGGGGTGGTTTTTGGTTTTGTCTAGGTCTTGAATTTGTTTTGCTTTGTTGTTTTGTTTGAATGTTTGTGGCTTTCTTCGGTTTGGATGCATCGGGCAATGCAGTGGTGAGAAAAAGTACATGTGGAGAGCCCATTGTTGTCCTCGTAAATTAAGGTGGTCATAAATAAATTATAGCAACTTAAAACTCCCCACACATTTTTGTTTTCAAATTTTTTCGAAATTATAAAACATAAAATTTACGTGAAACGGTCTTACGGATCGTATTTTGTGAGACAGATCTCTTATTTAGATCATCCATGAAAAAATATTACTTTTTATTGTGAATATCGGTAGGATTGACCCGTCTCACAGATAAAGATTCGTGGGATCATCTCACTAGAGACTTACTCATTATAAAATATATTCGTCTCATTTGAAATTTTTATATTTAAAAAATGAAAATTATCTAACAAATATACAACAAATTATTTAATGAATGTTACTCGTGGATCTAAAATTAAGTAAAGGAAAATGTCTTGTTTGGGTAAAGATACGTGTATGTGAGACTAAGCATCGGCATTTAATTACTTGTATATGAATATACACATTAATAAATGCAAAGGTTCCTATTTGACAATGCACATTTAATATTTTCAACAAATGTCCCATTAATATCTAATATTTTAGCTTAAAAGTAAAATTAGGCAAAATATTCAATTTCAATTATATTATTTGGAGTGTGTCCTTGTTCAAAACATATATTATGTTAAGAAATAAATATCACTAACAAGTTTCATGTTATAAAAGTAACTATGACACATGTGCTTAGGGATGATCAAATTTTTTTATTAACCGTCCGAATCGAATTGTACTGCACCGTTTTTCATAATATTTTATAAAAACTGCGATTAAAAATACTAATCATAAACCGCACCGCATACGCGGTTCGATTTTTTTTTAATCAAGAACCGCACCGCCTAAACCGTTTGCCATAATATCGAACCTAAAATTATAATAATTTGTAAACATATTCAAATAAAGATGTCATCATTCATAATATTCAACTCTCTTCAAAATTATTATTCTTACAAATAAAACTTATCATTTTATTAATTATTTTTCATATTAGTTTTTTATTAAAATATTTATTTCTTTTGCAATAATATTTTGTTTGAAGTTTAAAAATAAAAAAAATGATAAAATATTGTAAATGTCATTTTTGTTGTGAATGTGTTGTGTTGTTAAATTATTAACTTATTTTTGAATCTTGATTATTGTTTTTTCTATTTTGATCTTTATATACTTTGAACTATATTTTATATTTGAAAATAATATATTATTGTTGTTTTCAAATAAATTAGAATATGTTCTAATATTTTTCATTAAATAAACCGTAAACCGACCGCAACCGTTCAAAATTGTAAGGCTAATTTTTCATGTAAAACCGCGATTAATTTTTCAAAATACTAACCGACCGCATATGGCAATTCGGTTTGAATTTTTTTAAAAAAACCGCAAAATCGCACCGTGATCACCCATACAGTGATGTGCTATGTATAAAAAAAATTTAATTTATTATTTCAAGTCGTCTTAATTTGAATTTTAGTCATTTAATTTGTCAAAAAGATATTTTTTTTTTAATTTTTAATCATTTTTTTCGTTTGAAGTCATTAAACCCACGTAGTATAACTTGTTTAATATAAATGTTCTCATACGTAGGAGAATAAAACTAATCATATAAACATTCAAATATATCTAAATAAAAATAAATGAAAAGAATAAAAAAAGCACGTGATATTTAAAAATGAGAGAAAAAACTTTTTTTCTTTTATTTTTGCTTATGGAGTTTTAATATGTATTATATAAGTTTTAATTTCGCCACGTAAGAGTGTTAATGTCAAATAAACAAAATTCGAAAGATTTAGTAGCTTCGGACGAAAAAATAATCAAAACAAAAAAATATAGACAAAAACTTGTGTGAGACGGTCTAACGGGTCGTATTTTGTGAGACGGATATCTTATTTGAGTCATCTATGAAAAATATTACTTTTTATGTTAATACTATTATTTTTTACCGTGAATATCGATAGGGTTGACCCATCTCACAGATAAAGATTCGTGACATCGTCTCATAAGAGACCTACTCAAAAATGTAATTTGGTGGATCGAAACCAAATTTAATAAATTATAAGGGTAAAATCCATAACCAACCAATTTAAATATAAAAATTACAATTTTCGTCTATTCAAATTGAAAGTCTCGTAGAACACGGAGAATCTTAAATTGTATTTATTCTTACTAAATTATTTGGGCCGGGATCTGAAAACACTAAAATGGGCCATTTATTTTAATTTGATTCACCTGAGCCCAATATTAGCCCATTGTCTTCAAAGTCACGAAGCATCCTCCTTTCCTTTGTATCCAACAGCCAACTCATGCTGAAGCTAAGGCCTCCAAGGTTCCACACCCATTTCTCCTTGCTCTTCGATCTCCCATCTTCTCACCTCCATCGAAAGTTTTCCTTTTCTCGCTCGTTTAGCAGCTCCACATCACGAGCACCAAACCCCAGTCATGCCGCCGCGAAGGCCTCTAGTCGGGCGGAGCCCTCCGAATCATCCCGGTTCGTGCAGAAAGTACTGTTCGTGCCGCCGGGAATGAGACCGGATGAAGTTACCGACGACATGGTCCTACCTGGGTCGAATATTGTGATTGGACCCTATGCTGGCGATGCTAAGGTTAAGGAGGTGGATTTTGTTAAGAGCAGCAACCGGGCCAAGGATTGTCCCAAAGATGACCGACCCGAATTCGCCATGTTGGGTCGATCGAATGTTGGCAAGTCATCACTTATCAACTTTTTGGTTCGGAAAAAAGATGTTGCTCTCACTTCTAAAAAGCCAGGTTTTATTTATATCCTCCGTTTTAAGTTAGAACTGAATTTGCGTTTTGCCGTTAAGTTGATTTAAAAAATATATATATTTTTTGCAGGAAAGACTCAGTTGATTAATCATTTCTTGATTAATAAAAGTTGGTACATTGTGGATTTACCCGGTTATGGGTAAGCTTTTGTAGTTAATTTGTATCTACTTTTATAACGAATTTGTGCATATTGATTTTTCTTGAATTTTAAATTTTCTGGGCTAGTTGTGTATACTTTGATTCTGTGCTTCAACATTTGGACTTACGAGTAGCTTTTGGCTTTTTTGGTCTTGGAAGTTTGCAGCCATTTTTCTGTTATGTGATTTGGGTATTGATCTAGTTTGGTCAAGTTAGTTTTGATAAGAGTTACTTGTTTCATTATTTATATGGTATCTGATTGAGCAAAAGATCCTCTGATGTATTTCAAAATGGCTGAAATTTATAGAGGTGCCAAAGTCGAATATGTTTTTTTCTTCTTTGTCATATAGCACAACTGAGAATTTCAATTATTTTTGTGGAGAGGTATGCTAAAAGAAGGAAAAAGATAATTATATATTTTTATTATGTTCAAAATAACATCTTCGAATTCCAAAATGTAAATCGGGATGATTTTATAATTTTATTCATAGTCGAAGGAAAAAAACTTGTGCTATAAACAAATTTATGGGGTGGGGTGGGTTCAGCCATCAACTTAAGTTCATTTAGTCTTCATCAAGATTTTAGTCCTTTTTGAAGTAATGGAGGGGAGTGTATAAATGATTTAAACATGGTATAGGACTCAAAGAATGTTCCTTGTGCAACCAATTAAGTTCTAATGATTGCAGGAGTGATGAGCATGCTGGTTCTACGTTAGCCATTTGCTTACTGCAACCATCCTATTTTGTCCAGGCTTTATACCCACAACCGAAAGTTACTCCATAGACATTATTTGTCTAGACCACTGTTCTAGGCGGTGGTCGACCTTCTAGAAAAAGTGCTAGTCGGCCAGCCTAGGCGGAAAGGATGCCTAGGCAGTTCTAGATGATCCTAGGCGGTTAAGGATTTATTTTAAAATTAAAAATTCAATATAGGCCTTGAGGGAAAGTCTAACAAGAAATGTGATTTATCGACTTGCCCTACCACGTCAAACTTCATCTCCGTCTACGATCTAGAGCGAAGAAACTCCACGATGATGATTTTGTATATGAATAAGAGGCGGATCACAACGGACGATATTGAGTTAATTTAAATAATGATTTAATATCTTAAAATAAAAAACTTTATCTTATTTTTTCATTAGACATGCGCTTCCCACCTATATCAAACAATGATTTAATATCCTAAAATAAAAATATTTTAAAGATATTAATTTATAATGTTACTAAATATTATAAAAATCAATTGTAAAAAACCGTCTAGGCGCTGGGTGGTAGGTAACCGTTCGCCTACTGCCTACTGTTTTTTAGAATACTGGTTTAGACTTGAGATATTCAGTAAAATTTCCGAAGTTAATACAGGTATCATGCGACTGTGATCATCAAATGTGAGATTATGAACTCTCTCGATTTATTTTAGGGGAGCTGTTGGTTTCCCATGATTTGGTTTGAAGTTCAAGTAGCTCCTTGTTTGTGTGTTAGAGGGCCAAAAAAATTGTAAAATGAAAAACCCACATGGCAAATCTCTTACCTGGTTTCCTTCCTTGATAATTTTCTTAAAATGTGATGCTTTAGCATGGAAGTGTATTGTGATTCAGTTTGCACCTTCTATGTTGACAAATTTTTCTGGTGCCGTATTTATGAAAATGTGTGAGTGACTATTTTCCAGATTTGACTTCTTTCTCACGCTGTTTACATTTATCTACAGTTTTGCTAATGCGCCTGATTCTGCGAGAATGGATTGGTCCTCATTCACAAAAGGCTACTTTCTGAATCGAGAAACTTTGGTATCTGTCCTACTTCTAGTTGATGCAAGTGTTCCACCCCAGAAAATCGACCTTGATTGTGCAAATTGGCTTGGCCGAAACAACGTATATTAGTTTTTGTTCTTGCATCTTGTGTAGTTTAGAAAAACCAACTGCTCTTTTATCTCACATTTTTCGTTCATATTTGTTTATTTTTAGATCCCGATGACTTTTGTTTTCACCAAGTGTGACAAAATAAAAGGTGGTAAAGGGAGAAGGCCCGATGAGAACATAAGAGATTTTCAAGAACTGATTAGAGAAAATTATCGACTACATCCTCCATGGATAATGACTAGCAGCATAACAGGATTGGGCAGAGACGAACTTCTTTTGCACATGTCTCAGCTTAGGAACTATTGGGATAACGAGTAGTTCGGATAGATGACAATTTAGAGCAATATTAAAATCGAAGTTGATTTTGTAGCATGGGTTTAGTGTAGTGCACATCTGCTGTATCCAGTATTGCTGCATCTACTGTATATGTTCTCAGCATCGATGTATTCAGATTACTGATACTGATTTAAACTGTTTTTCGTTGTGAGAAGTGGAGTAATAGTTGTGTGTTCTAACATGTCATTGATGATTGCTGCCGCCCTTCTTCTGCGGAAGATGGTGCCGGCTGAATTTTGTGCTAGTGGAAACCACTCACACACTGCCACACCATTTCCTGCAGCTGTTTTGGCCGGAATTCAAGCACACCAGTGAGCTAAGAATAAGATTCCACGATCAAAGTTGTTTCAGTTGAATTATTAAATTCTCTTCAATTATTATGTGAATTATGTATAATTATACAACAAAAACTTAGGATTAAGTCAACTCGAGAGGGAAGAATAAAGGGAATTCGCCATATTTTGGTGCACTACAGTATTATCACCTGTCGGCGCGGTTGGCCCTGGAAGGTGACAGTACAATGTTTCAGGATATATAATGTACTAACACATCCATCAAGTCAAATAAAACACTGCCGATCAAATTTCATTAGCAACACAAGAATATTAAACAAAATAATGGTTTCATGAAGCATATTAATTTCCCACAATGAGTTAAAAGTACGTCAATTACATGAATCACCCCCAAATGTTTATCAATCAAGCTAGTTCCAGTTAAGATGAAACATGTTTAACCAAAGCTTGTGCATGAATAGGTGGCAGATTAGACTGGCAAAAGCTTTGCCATTTCTCCTGCTTCTCTTCTTCATTCTCTGTAAATGCTTCAAACAATGAAGTTACAATACTTCTAGCTGCCTCCCTTGCTTCTGGGAGCTTATCATTTAGCAAATTTGCTGCGGTTTGAATCAACGCAACCAGGCCATATTCTTTCATACTTTCGAGATCCTGTGAAGCATTTGCACAGGTAAGATACAAAGATTGCACATAATGTTACATAATATGATATATACTTGGTACCAGTTTCTTGTTTTTGTACCATCTTAGAGACACAACTGGAGATGGAAATTGCGGCTTTTGCTCGGACTTTGAGGTTCGAGTGCCCCACATATGTGTCGAGCTTATGGAGAAGAGAAAGAGGGGGAATGAACTCCACCAATGTCTTTAGTCCCTTGTCTGCTTCCTCACATACAAATTTCTTATCTTGAGAGGCTTTCAGAAGTAGCTGCAGCAACTGTTTAAAAACAAGGAAATTTCTTTAGAATTGTAATTGCCATTAACATAACACTGAGCATCAAGAAAAACAGAACCAATCTATTAAACGTACCAAGTTGTTGAAGGAATCAGGAGTGGTGGATTCAAGTAACTTTTCACCAAAAGCCTTGAACATATCAGAAGAAGCCATGATTGAGGTCTTGCACAACGCACTTCTTGGATTCTTTATTGCTTTTACCATTACTAAAACCACATTTTCCCTGCATACCACATATCGATTCGAAGAAGATCCTATCACACCGACAAAAAAAATTTTAAATTGTAAAAAAAAAATTCAGAAAAAATAGCTTAAAACTTACAAAATTGGCAGCAATAGGGTGGAGTGAAAGAGTGCCAACCGCCTAACATCATTCAGTGACTCACAAACCTTCAACCAGTCTTTTGACTCGAACCCTCCAAGTAGACTCTGAAAATCCACTTCCATATAATTAACCAAGAACAAGCAAAACAGGAAAAGTGGGAATTTTACTATGTATAAAAAACCTGGATCTTCACTTCTGGGTCTTGAAACGCTTGAAGATTATCAGAAGGAATATAATCCACGGAAACTTCGGTAGAAGTCGGCAGCGATGAAGGGTGTTGGTTTTCGTTATTCACGCCAAATTCAGGATGCTGCTGCTTCTTCTCCTTGTGAATCTGCTCTGAGACTTTCGCTTGTTTTTTGGGTCTTTCTTGTGTGATTGGAAGCTTATTATCAAGAGATCTTAGCGCCATTTTCTTGAAAGCTTTTATTTAACACACACTTGGAAGAAAGAACGAGAGAATCTGCGAGCAAGAGTAAATTTGAGGATTGCTTTATGATAGTGTTAAGTCAAGAAAAAGGGAATCGAAAAGATTATGCAACGGTCATTTTGAGATTTGAAATATTGAGGATGAATAGGCAGAAACGAACTTTTTCACAACGGTCATTTGTCAGAAGTTGATTCTCTATTTTTCCCTTTAATATTTGAAAAAATTAATTTACAGGTGGCGTAGTTTTTCTTTCTTTCTTGGGTTTTTTTTAAAAGTAATTTAAATTTAAATTTTTTTTCAAAAATAATTTTAGAAAAAAAAAACATTACAGTTCTACGGCAATCCGCGCTTACCAAGCGCGGACGGTGCTCACGTGGAGTACCGTCCGCGCTTGGTAAGCGCGGACGCTGCTCCACGTAGGAGCGTCCGCGCGGACGCTAATATTTTTTTTAAAATTTTTTTCTATTTTTATTGTCCGCTCATTTCGTTTACGTACACATTCGCTGCCTCAAAATTATTTTTACGTGAAAGCTGAGACTCTAAAAAGCTGAGACTCTGAAAAATCACGTGAAGACCAATAATTCAAATATGAATCTTTACATTTTTTCTCCTATATAATTGATGAAAAATTGAACCAATGAGTTATCAACTTTCTCCTAAATTTTCTCTCAATTTTCATTGACAAAATGTCTAACATCGACGTACTCTTATATTTTGATGGTCATGTAGTTAGTGATAATGGATCGATTGAATATAGCATTCCATTTGTTAGACCGATACGAGTATTACGATCTATTAATTTGATGGATTTAGTTGAAGTTGTGCATAAAATGTTAGCAATCGATCAAGCGAATTTTTCTCTGAAGATGTCAACAAAGTATTCATTCATGGAGAGAGCGTCTTGGCATGAAATTCAAGTCAATCTCGTTGATGACGATGCTTTACAGTTTATAATGCAATGTGACAATATGCATGTTTTGCATCTGTACGTTTGAAGCAAATTCAATTGAGCATAATGTTGGATTTGATGAGCCTGAATCCTATGTTCCACATGCATCCGATTCAGGTTTTTATAACCAACCCGGTACGTCTACATATGGTGGTTTCCAAGAGCAAGAATCTTATGTTCCACAGGTTACTGAAGGACTCGGTAATATGAGTTTCGATGATGTAAGTGGGCCTTGGGACCAATATATAAATGTCTCGTCGGAACAAAATAATGCTCCATGTTGGCCGAATCCAACATTAGATACGAGTGCTCGTTGTCCGGATCAGGACAATAATGATGATATTTGGAGGACTGATACTGAACCCGATATGTCATACAGCGAGTCTGAAGAAGAAGAAGTGAATGTCGATGATGAAGTGAATACTTTTACAAATCTTGATGAGAGGACATCATCTCGACAACCACCACGTGAGTCCGTGACACATTACAGAGGCAAACCGTACCATTTCTGTCAAACATTTCTGAAATGCCATCATTTTTCAATATTTTTTTTGGGGAAGAGCCTCTTGATTATGTCGATGTTCCTTGTGGAGTGCAATCAATCTATTACAATCCGGATAGAGGTGAATTATGCGTTAATATGTTATTTAAAGATAAGAATGATCTTATTGCATCTGTCAAGGATTATTCAGTCAGAGTTGTCAGGCGTGAGTACCGTGTCGTTGAAAGTACACGCAGTTTGTGGAAGTTAGGTTGTAAAAATAATTCTTCTACAGCCATTTGTCGATGGGGACTTCGCGCTTCTTTGAAGGCCAAGACTGGTTATTGAAAAATAATAAAATATGGCGGGCCTCACACATGTATATCTACCTCTGTTGATATAGACCATAAGAATTTGAATAGTGATATGGTGGCACATACGTTATTGGGAGTTGTTCGTTGTGATCCTTCGTACGAGATTAAGTATATCATCGAAAATGTGAAAGATAAATATGGATATCAAATCTCGTACACGAAGGCATGACGAAGTTTGAAACGTGCTATGGAAATTGCTTATGGTACATGGGAGAGCTCCGTTCAATTACTTCCAAAATACATGTATGCTCTTTCCAAATATAATCCGGGAACAGTTGTAGAGTGGAAGCATCTCAGAGACAACAATGAAATGAGTAAGACACTGAACTATGTTTTCTGGGCATTCAGGCCGTGTGTTGATGGGTTTCGACATTGTCGAAAAATAATTAGTGTTGATGGTACACACTTGTATACCAAATACAAGCACAAAATGCTGATCGGTGTCACTCTGGATGCGAACAATCAGGTTCTACCGCTAGCATTTGCTATTGTGGATGAAGAAACAACAAATTCTTGGAAATTGTTCTCGGAGAACCTAGGAAGACATGTTGTTTGTGGTGAAAGTGGCGTGTGTCTTATTTCTGATAGACATAAGGGAATCGTGCGCGCAACTGCAGAGCTACCATATTTTCAACCTCCACACGGTGTGCATCGTTTTTGTTTGAGACACGTGTGTTCAAACTTTAACACTAAATTCAAAGACGTGCATCTGAAAGATTTATGCTGGGCGGCAGACACACAAAATAAAATTTGTAAGTTTGAATCAATAAATGAGACAATCAAGCATAAAAACATTTTGGCGCACCGATATTTGGCTGGAATTGAGAAAGAAAAATGGAGTTTGGCTCATGACGGTGGTTGGAGTCGTGGGGTGATGATAACCAATATGTCGGAGTGTTTAAATAGTGTGTTGAAGGGTGCTCGTAGACTTCCTATATCTGCCATAGTACACTTGACACTTCTGAGGTGCGTACAATATTTTATTTCACGTGTGAGTACAGGTGGTCGTATGGTTCAGGAAAATCAGCTGTGGTCAGATTATGCATGTCGGAAGTATGAAAAGTGGGCGAAAAAATCTACTGAACATCGTGTTGCCAAATATGATGTTCGTGAGCAAACTGCTTCGGTTGCAACTGTAGGAAGACCAAGTCGTGGCCAACATATGCAGGTGGTCAAGTTATCAACGATGGATTGTTCATGTGGTAAATGGACGATTTTTGGCATACCTCCCTTTCCCTTTCCTTTATATTTCCTCTTCCCCTTATCCTTATCTCCTTATCTCAAAACCATTACTCTCCAAATCTCTCTCATTTATCTTTCCTCTTCCCCTTTTCCTTATCTCATTTTCAAAACAAATTCTCAAATCATCATCTCATTCTCAAACCATGGCTCCCAAGAAAGTGAAAGGAAATCCCGGCTCTTCTTCTTCGTTTGATAGAAATCGATTTGTTAGTGATGCGGCGCAGGCTCGGTATGAACATGCCAAAATTAATAGAAACCCGATTACCGAGTGGGGATTTCGTAGACAAAAGGAGGATCGATACGTTGAGCCTCTTGTTGGGTTGGAGAGACGCAGATGGGAAAAATTTGGATCTCAACTGAAAGCGGCAGTGGTATCGGTGGTATGAGAATTTTATGCAAATGCGGGTGAGAGGACGGATGCTAAGGCCTTTTTCCGAGGTAAACTTGTGTCATTTGATTCGGGTATAATCAATGCTTTTTTAGAAACGCCCGAGGTCGATGATTCCGCCTTCCAAGCTTTGGTTGCTAACCCTGATTATACTGTGATAATCGACACCCTGTGTCATCTTGGGGCGATCTGGAAACCAGTTGGTGGGTCACCGAGTTGTTTTGATGAAAAATATCTGACGGCCGATAATGCTCTTTGGTATTTGTTTTTGGCAAGGAGAATGATGTCCGTCTCACACAAAAGTGAAGTACAAAAGGAGCGGGCCATGGTGCTATATTCTTTATCTCAGAGTTACCCAATCAATGTGGGAAAACTTATCAATTCTCAGATTTTGATGAGCGTTCATAATAGACACATCGGGCTTTTCTTTCCCAATATCATATCAGAGTTGTGTGCGATGGCTGGGGTTGTGTTCCGTGATGATGAAGAGTGGTTGCAACCAATGAAACCCATTTGTGGACAGGACTTGCAGCGAAAATACGCTAAACGACAGCTAGACTTCATGACGGATGAGGGAGATACAGGTGGATCGAGCACCGCCGCCCCGCGTCGCCCACAACCCCACAGACGGACCCTAAATGACAAAGTAGATTAGACTCTTGCCTTCATGGCTCATCAAGAACAAGTTAACTTGAACAACAATGAATATTTCGCATATATCGAGTCCATACTGCAGACAACGATGGGCCACATGGGTGTTTACCCAGGGACAATCCCTCCAGCTCCGCCGTTCATTCCTCCGTTCAATTTTCAGTATGACTATCAGCCGCAAGGGAATGCATCGGGAGTGCCACCACCAGATAATGACGAGGATGACTCGTGATCAACTATTCATGATGCTAGCTGAATGAGGTATGTGATCTCATGATTTTATTGTTTTAATACTTCACATTGGAGACATTGCATGTACTAAAGTTTGTGGTTCTTTAATTTTAATTTACTTATCGCAGATGAGCAGGCTAAAAAGAAGAACAACAAATTTGAGGACATGGACGTCAATTATGTCTTTTCATCTTATCTTCCGATTGTGTATATTTTTATGTTGAGATGCCGATATTTTTAATTTCAGCTTTGTCTATTTGTGTTTTTTGTCCTGCACTTTTATTCATCTTATCTTTCGCTTATTAACACTATACTGTAGAAATAATAAAATTTAGACGATGCAACAATGCAAAATATACAACAATAGAAATTTTATAGTTACAATTAATTAGAAGAATCATCGTCATAATTAAATGATACAAATGGCTACCTGTTCCACAATCAGGTGGATTGCATCTTCTTGTCCCACTACGCAATCCTACATTTTCAGGAATATCCTCATTTGAGTAACCTGGATAAGTGATAGGGGAGATAACATTCCTCTGTGGTCGAGTGTCATGCACAATATGCTGAGGTCCAACGTTAAGCAAATTCGTGAAACTTTGTGTGTTCGACCAATAAGAAGTCTGAAAATCCGTCTGACCAAACGAACGAAAGTCACCAAACCCTGAATCACTGAAAAAACCAGGTTGAGTATTAGAGGTTCCTGCAATATTCATTTCAACTGACGCAATAATCGTAGAGTCTCCTGCAAACCCACTTGGTTGCCTAACCATGTCACTTCTCAATCCTAATGATGATTGATGCGAAAACGGATAAGGCGTACTAAAATTTTGTTGAACATTAATTTCTCCAACAAAAGTATTGTACGGATGTTGTTGAAAACCAACGACAGTAACTGCAGGTGATATGGTACGCACAGTTATTCGATTGTACCATTGGAAGTAGTCTTCGTCAGTTTGCATCGATCGCCCGTGTCGCACCCCTTTAAAAACATATCTCAGCCTATTATTCCACAACTCAATTGAATTCCTATGATAATCTCTCCAATCGGTGTTTCGATGTCCTATTCTCGTGATATTATGCATATCGTCATTGTCGACGGCAGACCCTGGAATTGATTGACGTCTTCGAAATTGTCGCATTACCCGATTAGGACGATGCATCTCCACGATGTCAAAGTATATAAGGGGACAAACACATCTCCATATTCTGTTGTCGTATGAATCAATAATCGTCTTCACATCTATGTCATTTTTCTGGTATACGCTCCAATTAAATTGAAAAAAAATAAATACCGTTTAATATTCATTTAATCAATCAAAACAAAATAGTCTTCGTATAATCACTATTACATATTAACATTCTATAATACCTCATTATTATTCATACGATCTAGAGAATCCCTTATAATTCTTACAGAATGTGTTGGCGAATGTGTGTAACTAAATCCATATTTCCACCTACAATTATAAAAAAAATTACATATCAAAAAAGTATACAAGATATATACGATATTACCACCATAATTTTTAAATATTACCGTGCATCATATGAAGAAACTGGAATGAAACCATCCGGATCAACGGGAGGTAATGTTAACCCATCTCGATTGGAGTTAACACATTTAATCCTGCTCCATGCCCATAACTGCTTATAATTATAAAAAACAATTAACATTTACCAAAATATTGTGTTAAATAATCACATCACATTAATGATACCTGCAGGATATATAAAGGTTCAGCCATTGTAGTATTCTCTATACGTGACGCGTTACACAACTCACGGTATAGAAATGCTAAAACTGCACTACCCCAACTATAAGACTTCATGTTATCAACATCTCGTAGCAGTTGCAAAAATATTAGTCTACATGACCCTCCTTGATAGTCAGGGAACATTATTCCTCTAATAATCATTAACGCAACACAACGACTAAATTTCACAACATCTACTTCTAAAGTTTCATCATTAACAAGGTTAGATATACAATGATCATGTAGTGCAGTCATAGACAGATGACCACCTTTCAAATATTTTGATGCTGGGAAAAATCCCAACATATCCAAACATATGTGTTGTCATTCCTCAACTTTATGTGATACATCTACTCCAGTTAATTCTTCACCATCAATTGTTAGACCCCATATGATTGAAACATCTTGTAATGTCACTGATGCTTCACCACATGTAAAATGAAACGTGTGTGTCTCGCGTCGCCAACGTTCAACAAGTGCAGTAATCAAATGATTATCAAGAACTTGTGATCCACATTCTAAAACTCCATAAAAACCCATATGATTTAAATATGCTAGTACACGCCTGTGTAAGTAATTATCAGTATATAACTTCCAAATCAAATTGTCTGACCTCTTCACTTTGACAATATCATCAACGGTTAACGAAGACACTCTTGATGACATATGTATCGCTTGTAAATAGAGGACACTAGGATCTTCTGGATTTCGATTATATGTCATTCTGAATTATGCTGTAGATCTTCTCAATTTCGTGTAAAAAAAAATTTCTGCGAGGAATTCAAAAACTGAGAAATGGGAGAATGAGAGGGCAAAGATAAGAGGAGGAAAGAAGAAGAGGAGGAAAAAAAAAAGGAATCAAACATAGATAAGGATTGGACGAATGGAATAGTGACACGTGGGAGGTGGAGCAGCGTCCGCGCTTGGCTTACCAAGCGCGGACGGTGCTCTACCGTAGAACTGCAATGTTTTTTTTTCTTAAATTATTTTTGAAAAAAAATTTTAAATTTAAACTACTTTTAAAAAAAACCCTTCTTTCTTTAAAACAAAATTTGACAAGTAATTTACATAAAATTGATGTTAAAAGATGTCCGAAAGAGTAAATATTTCAGAACTAGGAGAGCCATGATTCATTTCCTTTTCCTATTATATATGTTACATAGAAAAATTAGAAAATAGAATAGTTTTTTTATAAAAAAAAATAAATGAAAGTTGTTAATTTTTTAAATAGAAATGATATGAAATAAAATCAAATATAAATAAAAAATGCGTATATATAATTGTAAAAAGAGAATAGTAACTAAAAAAAGTAACTTTAAAAATAGAGGATCATCATGAAAACTTGTATGTCAGATAATATTAATGAATGATAGATCAACTTTTCATTGTTTTAAAATTGAAATTTAGTTCGGTGATACACTAATGTTTGAGAGACATACAAAAGATATTCATGGTTACAAGACGAACAAGAATCGCATTTCAAATGCGACCCACTTGATCCTTCCACAATTATTTTCAATAATATTAAACAAACAACGTTGCATACACGCATTTGATCATCTGCGGATGCAACTTTCGTGTTTAATATTAGGAAATCATGTACAAAATTGATCAAAGAAAAAGTTCCCGGGAGCGTCTCTCGAGCATACCAGGTTCTGTCATATAACTTTGGCTGCATATCCTACACCGATTTTGGTCGAATATTGGCCTTCAGAACATCAGAGCAAAGAAAACATGGTGAGGCACCTGGACTACCACAGAACAGATTAACAAAGGTTACTAATCAATCCTTGAAATCAGAAGTGAAAATGAAAATCATGATAGAAAACAGAAGTAGAAGCTAAAAAAGATGCATGATTCATTTGTTTGATGTTCATGGATACATTTCAATGTGAAAGAAATCTTCAAGAATGTAATTGAACTAGCAGTAGCAGCATATATAAGTTCGAGCTTGAATGATGAAGGTTATGAAATAAACAACTAATTTCATTTCAAGAAAACGAGCAGTCGAATGGCTTCCTTTTTTGAGAATTGAAAATATGAAGTTTCAGCAGTAGTAAGTAATTCCAAATTGAAAATCCTACCTGAAAAGCCACGTGTTCCTTGGTCATCCATGTTGATGGGGGCATATATTTTTGAATTTGTGATCTCTGGTTCTAACTGGAATAAGAAATGCCTCCTTGCATGCCAACTTAAACAATTCTATTTATTGATGGTATAGAGAAACATTTACGAGCTAGTCGTCAATCTTTCATTGATAAGTTGTATTGGCGATGGCAACAAATGACCCAGAACAAATTCAATTTCCGAACAAATATCAAGTGCAATTAGTGTTACAAGGTTCTGAAAGCATGCTGAGACTTGGCTGTTTCTCGCAACACAGCACCCACAATCGCCGCCTGTTCAAGACATTCAGCTTTATGCAAAGCGTCCAAAAGAATCACACATGTTTTGGTATAAATTTTACAACCCTTCAACCTAGTTTCTTCAAATAGCTGATATGCTTCTGTCGCCCTATTCGATACACTTAAACCTTCTATCATTGTATTATAGCAGGCAGAATCAGGTATGCCTCCATTTGCTTTGAACCTTTCAAAGAGTTTATCAGCTTCCATGATATTCCCAGCCTTGGCAAGCCCGGATATCATGGTGAGATAGGTGATTATATTGGGTTTCAACCCTTGCTTCTGCATTTCCTGCCAAAAGACAAAAGCCTTGTTGAATTTTCGAACCCTACAGAGACCATTTATAAGGATGCTATAGGTTACAATATTAGGTGTCGCATTCAAGTCTTTCATTGAGTTCCAGCAAACAAGAGCTTCATCTATTTCCTCTGCCTTAACAAGAGCATCAAGTAAGCAATTCCACGTTTGCACATTTGGCATTAAATCTCTTTGCATCATTTCTTCTATTATGAGATATGCTTCGTCAATTCTACCCACCTTTCCAAACCCATCTACAAGACTGCTGTACACCACTACATTTAACTCAACACCAATTGATTTTGCTTCTTCAAAGAGCATGTAGGCTTCATCTAGCCGGTCAATCTTAGCAAGCCCATCAATGACAGAACCATAAGTAACTACAGTTGGTTGGTGGCCTTTAGCTTTCATTTCTTCCAAAAGTTGGTAACCTTTATTCACCTTTCCTGATTTGCAAAATCCGTTGATAATAGTGTTGTAAGCGAGTGTATCTAGCACACATCCCTTTTCCTTCATTGAGTAAAATAGTTCATACGTCTCACGAGCAAAGCCCGCCTTTATGAGACCATGAATTAGTATTGAATAGCTCCGCGCATCAGGTGTAAACTGAGCTTTAATCTCCTCAAATAGAGCCCTTCCCTTTTCAGTTTCACCAGCTTTGAAAACACAATCCATGTAGTTATTAAGGAGTGTAAGATCCGGAGAAACCCCTCTCCGAACCATTTCCTTGTAAATTTTGTGTCCATCTTCTTTTCTTCCAGACCTAAAAAAGTTTCGGATTAGGGACGTGTATACAATTGCATCTGGCATCTGATCAGAATCTAGCATCTGCTCATACAATCTATAGGCATCATCTATTCTGCCAGACTTTCCCAAGCCATCTATCAATGAACAAAATGTGACTTTGTTCGGGGTACAAAATTTATGATCCATGCTTTCAAATATCGAGCAAGCCTCATCGAGTTTATTAGCCTTACACAACCTGTCAATCATAATGTTAACAGTCATTATATTTGGAACCAAGCCTGTTGCCTTCATCTCATTTTGAATTTCTAAAGCTGCGTCAACTTTTCCGGCCTTGCAAAGCATGTCTACAAGAATATTATAGGTAGAGAGATTGGGCATGGCATCTTTCTTCATGTCATCAAAAATTTCCAAGGCCTTGTCTACTTTTCCCTTCTTCCCAAGGCAAGTAAGAAGACTGTTGTATGCAATCACACATGGAATGGACCCCTTCAGTCTCTGCCTCTCCAGCAAACCAAATGCTTTATCAAACCTCCCAGCAGACCCATAACCCATGATCATGGTGTTATAAGCATATGCACAAGGAACTTTCCTGTTCAGTTCCATCTGCTCAAACAACTCAACTGCTTCATCCAATCTATTAGCCTTGCAGAGGACTCCTATCATGCTGGTATACGATACTTCATCGGGCGTGAGACCATGGAATTTAATCTCATGAAAGAACTTCCATGCCATATCAACCTTACCAACCTTGCCAAAGCAGTCTATACACACATTGTAGAGAACGATGTCTGCATCAAAGGAATTGCTCTTCATCTCATCTAGTAAGGAAAGAGCAACATCAACTCGGCAATCCCGAGCAAATACACGAACCAAAGTTGTAAACAAATGCACATTAACTTCATATCCTAATTCCTGCATCTGATGAAAGAGCGCAAGCATGAGATCTGGGTAGTCAGGCTTATGGCCTGCAGCCAAAGCACCTATAACAGTTGTATAAGCAGAAAATGCTGGGCGGAATTTAAATTTCCTCATAGATTGGATAATATTGCATGCCTCTTTCAATTTCTGCTCCTTCACACAGCTGGAAACTAACTCCACACATGTTTCATACGATGGACCAAATCCAGCAAGACTCATCTCCTCCAAAACATGTTCAAACCTATCAAATTTCTTACATCTAGCCATTACCATGAGAAGTGAATAATAAGCTTCGGGAAAATTCACTTGATTGGTCATTCTCTCGACCCACCGAAAATAATTAACAGCTAACTCAACATCCTTCATTCTCCTCAACACTCCAATCACCACATCCACTTGAGGCTTATCATCAAAAGACGATAAAGCTTTCTCTAGGGCCGGTCCCCAAGATCCACTTTCTAGAATTCCACACACCTTCTCAACCACTTGTCTAACAGCTTCGTGTTTTCTAATGTTTTGACCTTCTGCAGCATTCAGAGAAAAACTATACTTCTGCTCGTTGGCAGATCTTTCACTTTCCTTATCAACAAGAGAAACAGAGCTTTTTCCATCATAAGAGGATCCATCACTTGAAAATGAAAATCTATTACAAACGTCACAGAGGAAGAAACATCTCATGTAAAGCTGATTTTTTATCCCTGCGCCAACACATATATACAGTGAAAAACAATTGAAGGCTATATGAGATTCAACAAAGTCAGTCGATGACTCCAATAATTTCATAACAATATTAAACATTGAACTACCTTACAATACTCGATTGAAAAAGGAAAAAAGAGCCCCAAAAAAATACATGTTGATTGCCACACAAAAGGAACGGAAAAGGTAAGATTTTGCAAAAATTTACCTCTATTAATTGAAAGGGCCCTCATTCTTCTGTACTTGAGCTATAACCTGCAGATTCCTTTCACAATTAATCAAAAAAAAAAAGATCTCAAAAAAAAAAAACCCACACCCTAAGAAATGACCAGAAGACAGGCATCTATTCATACCTTTCTTGAAGGAACAAACACGGGGATTAAGGACTGCGAATGAGAAGCAAAAGATGAAGCTCGGAGCCCCTTTACTAGTAAGAGAAAACGCTAGCGCCTACTCCCTCTAATGCCTCTATTCCTACTGCTCCTGATACGCTATTTCTAATAATAATAAAAAATAAATAAACCATCCTTCGTTGGTAGTGTTTGTGCTGGACGGCCACTGGTGGGCAGGATGGTTGGTTACAGAACGCTGGGAAAGTGTTCGACGAATCGCCGTAAAGAAGTGGAGTAAAAATGATGATATATATACTTAGTGATCGCTGCAAGTGCAAACACACAACTTTCAATTAATGCTAGTTTTAATATGTTCGTTAAAATATTAACTATGTCCATTTCTTTTGCTTAGATTTACTAAGTATATTTCTCTTGGACACTTTATCAAGCATGTGGAGAGCAGCATCAACTAATATTTGACGATTGAGCCATAAAGAAATAGTTTTTGTTAACTAATACAAAGCAAAGGTGGAATAGAAAATTCCAATATCGACTAATGTCTGTAGGATATTGTCAGACAAAATTACGTACCACTGCTTCTTCCAAATGCTTGTAATTTTGAGTGGATTTCTCCCAAATTCTTCTGGTATTTGGCTTCACAAATCTACAACGCGGGATTCATCATAACTTCAATTCCAGGAATTAAGCTTTGGTCCAATTTGTGTTGTGCCCGATTATTTTGTTTGGCTGCTAATTGGTATCAAACGATGGATGTGTTCATCGACAAAATTATCGTTTTTCCTCGATTCTTCTCTTCGTTCATCCAAAATTTTGAGAAAATGGCTCTCTATATGTTCGAAAATTGCATCTGATCTTCTGGAGAAAATTTTCACTTGGTGGAATTCAAAATTTCCGATTTCTCATAATCTCTCTTCCAATCGTACTCTGTAAGCTCACTTCCATTTTTAAGTTCTTCGCAGTTTAAAAGCTTATATTTTGTGTTCTATTTATATGTTTTTCACAGCTTAAATGCTCACATACAAAGAGATTATGGAATGAAAATTGACTATTACAAAAGCTTCATGAGACTGAAAAAAGGCCGTATGGTAATTCTGATCGTATTGTCATGCAGTTAAAAAACAAATCTCAGAAGTTTTGTTGAATGTGAGATCGATCAAATGACTAATAAATTTAAGCGAATTTTCATTCATTTGTTTTTATGTTTGTCTAGTTGGTTTGCTAGTGGTTGTCGGTCGTTACTGTTTTGGGTGGGTATCACATTAAGAATAAGTATAAAAGGAGTCTTTTAGTTGTCATCGTCAAGGATGCTAATGATGACATGTTCACATTGGCATATGTAATTGAAGATACAGAGAATGATTGTGATTGAAAATGATTTTGTGATTGTTTAAAAGTTATTCTAGCTTCACATGCATCTTGTTATTCCATAGTTTTTACTTTTTTCTCTGATAGACATCCATGTTTGATTAAAACCATTCAATTTTGTCAAATATGTTAGTTTGGTATTTTTCAAACACAATTTTTCACTTGTAATTTGTTGAATATTATTTTCTTTAATGATTTAAATTTTTATTGCGTATGTTGGTGCTGGAAAGGTATCCACTCCATAATAAGAAACAATGTACTTCAATCTTGAAAAAAGTTGCTTACACCACATCTAGGTGTGAGTTTTCTGAATATATTAATAGTATAATTGTGTCCATGTCACATGCGGAAAAGTTTATTGTGAATTTTTCGTAGAAAGTTGAGCAAATGTTTTGTTCTAGAGTAAGCGACGAGGTGTCATTAACATTAATATAGCTGAAAGTTGGAACAACTGGGTAAATTATTCTCGCTTATGACTATGGTTGATAACATATGCATCCGAATTATGATAATGATGCATCAAATACGAGAATCACATTGAATTTGGTTCAAGAGTAAGTCCTAGAAAAGAAAAAAAAATGTTTCAATCGCACGTAGTAAATCTCGTACCTGGAAAGTGCATAGGTCACGTGGATCGAGATTTTAGGTAGTGTATGGAGATAAAACTTTTGATGTTGATTTAAATATATCTAGTTGTTCATGTCGTGGTAAGAAAATTTATGGGCTTCCATGCAAGCGTCAAGCGTGCTTGTGTATATATAGCATCCAAGTCCTTGTCAGTGTATCAGTTTTGTGACATTTTTTTAAGATGGAAAAATATCAGTAAGGCTGAATGAGGTGTCATCAATCATATTCCAACATTTGACATGTACGAAGGTTATGTTGATGAAGGAAATACAATTTATGCTCCTACAATTCATATTCAATCAATGTATTGTAGAGAGACTGAGAGGATCTCTTCTCAAGTTAAACATCGTGCGACAAAATATTAGGGGTGTAATATCATGAAAGGGCATAAATGAAGGACTTGCGAAGAAACCTTCAACTAATTGGTTGTCATCCCACATAAATTTTGTTTTATTGTTATTAGGGTGATCAAATTTTTTTTATTGACAGTCCGAAAACCCGAACCAAATTGCATCGCACTGTTTCTCCTAATATTTTTATAAAAACCATGATTAAAATAGTAATTATAAAATGCACCGCATAAATGGTTCAGTTTTTTTTGTCAAGAACCACGTCAAACTGTCCCGTCTAACCGCTTGCCATAATATTTGACATATGATTATAATAATTTGTGAACATCATATTCAACTTAAGAAGTCATCATTTAATATATCTTAAATCCCTTCAAAATTATTACCCATACAAAGAAAATTCATCTTCTTCTTAACTTCTTCATATTAGTTTCGTATTAGAGTATTTATTTCTTTTACTGCAAATAATTTGTTTGAAGTTTGAAAGTAAAAAAAAATGACAGAATAGGGTAAGTGTCATTTTTGTTGGGAGTGTCTTTTGTTATTCAATTAATAACTTAGTTTTGAATATTGATTATTGTTTTATCTAGTTTTATCTCTGTATGATTTGAGTTATATTTTATGTTTCCAAAACATATATTTTATATTTGTAAAACATTATAATGTTGTTGTTTCCGAATAAATTTGAATATATATTCTAGCATTTTTCATTAAAAACCCGCAAAAAACTCCAACCGCCAGAAACTGCTCAAAACCTTAAAACTAATTATACATGCCAAGATTTTTTTAAAAATACTAACCGACCGCAAATGACAATTAGGTTCGATTTTTTTTTTTAAAAAAAGAATAGCAAAACTGCACAATGATCATTCATAATTGTTATATAGTTCACATATTATTAATATTGTGTTTATGTATTTTTTTAGAAATCGAGCAAAATGTGAACTATTTGGTTATTTTTTTTGGAAGGCCTAAGAGGTTGTTGAAGCTAGAGAATGAAGCAAGTGTCGGTGGGTTTATAATAAGGCGTACATGATTTGGTTGCATTATGTATTTATATTTCTACCGATTTTTTTTATAATGTCTTTTGTATCACTGTGTCATTGTGCAATGTGTGAGACTCTTTTTTTTTTTTTTTTTTTGTATGTATTTTGGTACATCGATTTAGAAGACTTTGGTTTGTTTTGTGGTTCATCGATTTAGAAGACTTTGGATGGTATTATGGTTCATTGACTGATGTTTTATGAATTGTGTGTGTGAATTGGTGCTTTCTTTTGACAAGAACTCATGTCGAATTTTTTCTAGGAAGCAAGTATCAAATATAAGAAATTATGTATTAGGTCATACCGATAGCAACACTTAATGTTTTATAAGCTATTGAGAAACTGATAAAGGTATCGAGTAACGGTGTAAAATTACTTGATTGATCTTCAGCACGAAATTGATCATGGACCTATTCACTATTGAAGATAATTCTGGCCATGAGTTTGTGACAGTTAATGGACTAAATCGGAGAGAAATCGTGTGTGGGTGTGGGTGTCGGCGGGTGGGTCAGTGCTAGTTTATCATAATCAAAATATGAAGTCATGTTTTGAAGGACTACAGAAATTAAAATTTTGTTGCGGTAAAGTAAAAATTAGATGCGGAAAGTAAGATATAGTTGTTAAGTTAATTAAACTATATGTATTATTTAGAACAACAGAAAGAGCCACGTTATTGTCTAAATAAACATATAATTTATATATATATATATATATATATATATATATATATATATATATATATATATTCACTTATAAAAGTGGGGATTTAATAATTGTAGTATAATGATATAGTATTCATTGTATAATATTAAAACAACAAATCAAGATAATCACTTTTATAGTACCAAGTATTTGATAATAAATATTCAAAATTATACCTATAAATAAAAATTAATTAGCAAAATCATAATAAATAAAATACAAAAATACAAAATTGCAAACAATCGTATTTGACCAAGAATGCAATCTTTTCACCTTGACATCAATGGATTTAGCTTGCCATAAATGTTCTTGAATTTAATATAACACTCGTGAATGATAAAAAAAAAATATTATAACTTATAAATTTTATTGTCACGCTCAAAGTTTATTTGTTTGCAGTGTAATCTCCTCGTCTTTCAAGCTAATACAAGGCCTCTATTTATAGGCAAATATGGAGAGACAAGAAAAATAAAAATATTAATTTGTACATATAATTGGTGTAATTGGTCTTCGTGAATGACCCAAGCATTTATTGCATCTTGCATCCCCTCTTTAACAATACTGTCGACCGATTTGAGTCTTCCACATAAAACAAAAGTTGTAGATAATTGTGTTGACTAGTTTATGTTAAAATTTCGTGACATTTTACCAAGTAGTTTGAGAGTTATGGTAAATACGTTCAAGCATGGTAAAACAGTAATTCTATTGATATCACTTTTATTTGTTGCTCCATTAATCCTCAATTGTGTGAAGAATTTTAGTCATGGTTGTCATCAATATTGTAGACATTGAAATCAACTTTCTATAGGTTCAAAAATCATATGCTTCTTATTTTTCAAGCAAAAGTTATTCTTGTTTTACCGAACCTGTAAAAATATAAAAAATATTAATATTATACAATACATATATTTAAATACAAATTATTATAAAACTTATAAAATATAGATATTTAATACAATTTAAACTATAAAATATTTTAGAAAACATTTAATAAATATATATATTTTTATATTTATCATACCACCGGTTATATCTTTTGTTAAATCGACAAGCACTCGGTTCTACAATTGGTATCAGAGCGAGGTCATTAGTTCAAGTCTCTCAAGAAGCATATTTATAGTAATTGGATGAGTGACTTCCTGAGAAGTTCTAGTGCGTCAAGTTACTGACGTTGTGCCACTTGACCTGGTTGGTTAGATGTGTAGCAATGACATCAGATCTTAACTCATAATATTGTCTCTGATGGGGACAAGAGCCTGCTGTAGGGAAATTGTAAGACTGATCTCCGAGATATATGAAACATAACCAGTAGACAGACACGTACCTACTGAACTCATGAGCCCAACAACTCGATCCATTAGCACCAAGTAGATGCACTCTGCACTGCCACGAGTACAAGAGACAAGGTCACGAATTTGGTTCTTATTGATCGCAATGAGTGAAATTATTGGAATGTAGATTGACAAGTGCAATAATTGTCTCTGTTAGGTAGAACAATCGAAACGTGATGCTTGAGCTTCTGTACGATTTAAAAAATTTGAACTGCATCGTTACCACCAGCTATACCTTTTGTTATAGCGGCAAGCGATCAGTCCTACATACACCTTCGTATTTTAGCAACTAAGATGATCCATAATTTCTTCAAGCAAGAATCTAAAAGCAGCATCTACAAAAGCATATTAAAATAAAGTGTCCAAATATGGGAAAATGAGCAACAGAAATGCATCATCTCCTCTAAAGCCAAAACAAAAACTCGACATAGCTATTTGAAATCTTCTGATGATAGAATCAACTCTACGTGTGCCGATGCGTAGTTTCGGCTTCTTCAAGCAAAGGGCAAATGGTGTAGCCTCGATTATCTTCAAGTGTCTTGCACCGAGTTTTGGAACTAATTCTTCTCACTTTTCTGAATATGGTGGGGAACAACGTGAGAATGCTTCTTCGCCGGTGGATCGCTACCATCACCTCTAACATTATTATTTTTACCATTTCTGGAAAACAAATAATAAAATATTCATCAACAATTCCAGCAAAATTGTTCTCAAATAAAGTTAATATAAACGACGAAAATTACAAAACTGCAGCAAAAACCCTAAAATTGGAGATTTTTTTCCACGACCATGAGAACTAATTCGAAATTTCTCAAATACAAACACACGAGAGAACCAAAAACATGAGGATCGCGAAATGATATCAACTACACATGTGAAGCAGTGAATAAAGTATACTATCATGCACTAAACAGTGAAATTTAGAGCTCAAACATTGAAAAACGGGTAAAATATTCGCAAACCAAAAAATTTATACCATAAATCACAAGTAATTTACGCTACAATGAAGCAAAATCATGAAAATGAAGAAAAAATACCTCAAAAAAAATTGATCCATGTATGTGTTGGTTCTAAAATCTCGAACCATCACGCGTAATATTCTTTCAATAAAGTTCAAGGAGAACTTACATGCTTACCATTAGGTCTATCTATTGGGTCCTTGGATGTTTTCGTTGAAGTGGAGAGTTGAAATTCTCCTTCGTCAATGTCGATTGTCGCAAATGGAGGGAAAATAAAAAATGGGTGATTCAAGAATTTTAAAGGGAGTGAGATAAAAATTTGTGTGAGGCGGGGTCTTATGGGCCGTATTTTGTGAGACAGATTTTTTATTTGAGTCATGAGTATTACTTTTTATACTAAGGCATAGTTTGGTACATATGATAGGATAAACATGTGATATATAATATAATGATAAGTTAAGAATAAATAAGATGTATGATATTATATTTAATGTTTGGTATGATTTTAATAAGAGTGATTAAATTTATATATTAGATTGTAATGCCAAAATTAACCTTATCATAATAAATTTTATAATTTCAATGTTGTTGCTTGAGTTCATATTTTTAAAAATAAATAAAAATATTTATTTGATTTTAATTTCTACCTACTAGCATAAATTTATAAAAATCATTTATAAATTGAGGACAATTAAGTCATTTGTAGTGTATTTTATCATTAAATTAAAATTATCACGCCTAATAGAAGGGACATTTTATCCTTTTAAAAAATTATTTATCAAGGGCCCGTGATATTATTATGGGCTTTTTAAAAAGGTACCAAACATGAGATAAGGAGGATTATTTATTAATCATACCCTTATCCCATGTATCAAACTATGCCTAAGAGTATTACTTTTTATCATGAATATCGATAGAGTTGATCCGTTTCAAGGATAAAGATTCGTGAGACGTTCTTGTCACAAGAGACTTACTCGGAAGTAAAATGAGCTAAAATTAACGATTAACCCAAATGTAATTCTTATATACTTATATGAAAGTGGCAATAAGTTGTATTTGGCCAGTTTCCTCCCGGTTGCCGGTCCAGAGCCATAACACGTGTTGTTTTTTTCTTGCACCGATAATCGATAGTGTGTGCTGTCATTCCGAGATGCATCTCCGTACCACGCGTCGTGTGAGCTTCCTGCTTCCTCCCCGATTCCTTCCCGCTTTCATATTCTTCTCTGTTGGTTGTCTTTCTTGCTCGGTTTTCCCTAACTCTCCATCTTTTTGTGCTCCTTCCTCTTTCAAGTCTTCGCTTTTCGACCGATCCTCACGCCAACAGGCAGACAACGCCAACCGGTGAGTTATCTCTTCCCTTCTCTTTTTTGGCCTTGGTTATTTTACATTCTGTTGCGCTGCTTAAGTTGTTAGCGCTGTTTTTTTTTTGCCTTCTTTCACCATCGTGTGAGCATCCTCCTTCCTCCTCGATTTCTTACTGTTTTCCTTTTTCCTTCTGTTTGTTGCATTTGCTGTTCGGTTTTATCCAACTCTCCAGATTTTTGTGCTCTTTCCTCCTTTAGGGCTTCGTTTTCCGCCCGATCTTCACGACCAACGGGCAAAAAACGACAATCGGTGAGTTATCTATTTCCTCCTCTTTGGCCTTGATTATTTTATGTTGTCTTGCTCTGATGATGTTGTTCTCCCTTTTTTTTGCCTTCTTCCAGCTATATTGATCCCTTTGGTTCACTTCCGCTTACTTTATGCTCCTCCTCATGTTTTCCTTTCTTTCTGTAGCTATTTCAGACTACTTGGTACGTGTTAGTCGGTGACCCGTAATGCCTCATTTTGGCTTCGTTTCCACAGCTTCGCCCGCGCAAGCCCCTCCTTTACTATAGATCAGCTGTGTTGTCTTCTCGATTCTGTTCGTCTTCGTTATTTTTTCCTTTCCCTCTCTGTCTAAACTAAAATGATCGTTACTTGTTCGCTTTATCTTGGTGTATTTTACCTTGTGCCTTTTTAGTGGGTCTTTGTTTTCCCCTTGCTGTTAGTTTCTCCATGCTGCGGCCTTTGGTTTTTAATGTATCTACTAAAGAAAACAATTTGGTACATCTTCACCTGGGCACTTGAAGGTTGCTTTGAAATTCTTTTCAGATGCTTTGCTTGCTACTTCCTATTAAGGACGTTTTCCTTTTTTTGGGTTGTTCATCCCCGTATTGCCCTTTAAAGCATACCGTTCTTCTGCTCCTAAATAGATTTACGTTGTCTTCGCTGTATATATATAGGCAAACTGTTCCTACTACGAAACCTCCGCATCTTACTCTTATGGCAAGCTCGTCGTCTCGTGCTGTATACAGGTTTGCTATTTATTTGCAGTTTTATTAGTTTACCCTTTACTTCTCTTGGCTTATTGCCACACCAGTGGTTTTCCTCTCCCATCTTGATTAGTGTTGACATATTTTCCCTACTAGCTTTTGTGGTGTCAAACTATAGGTTATAGATCATTGTTGTGTGTTACTTTTTTTACAAAATTGTGCCGTATTTGCCTTTACTTAAGATTTCCATAAACCAGCGAATCGAGCAATATTAGGATCAAAAATTTTGAATTACTTGTTGTTATAAAATAACAATGATGCTGCGTCATAAAGAAGATAATTCAACAGAAAGTAATAAGCCTAAAACCTCTCGTAAAAGAAAATATTCTTGTTTAGAAGACCGTAGGCTGCAAAAAAATATACGTCGATGACAAAAAAATAAATCATGTGTTTCACAGATATTTGATGGAAAAAACCCTAGGGTAGATCCATTGACGTATATAGTGAGAACTCCAGATGCACTACCTAATATAGTAGATTGTAAGTTTTGCGGTGCAACACGCGTATATGCTGAGCCACCTACATTTTGTTGTGCGCTAGGAGATATAAATCTTTCACCTTCATAAATGCCTTCTGAATTAGTGCAGCTCTATGTTGGTAACGCCGATGATGCTAAAGAGTTCAACACATGTATTCGTAGCTACAATAACATGTTTGTTTTCACATCAATGGGAGTACATTGTGATACATTTTATGCTAAAAGAAATGCTGGTATTTATACATTCCGTGTACAAGGTCAACTTTACCATTTTATTGACCAATTAATACCATCGTCCAACGAAGCCCCCCAAAAATCTGCAACTATATTTTTTTGACACTGAACATGAACTATCTAATCGTTTATCTATCAACTCAAAATTTAAGGAATCTCTTGTACAGAAATTAATTAATATCTTATCAAAAAACCCATATGGGAATTTTTTCCGTGGTCTAAATAGTGTCGAAAACTTAGACGAATATAAAATTGCTTTGCAAGCTGATCCTGTTACTGATCAACGAGTTTTTAATAGGCCTGATGTCTCTCAGGTTGCTGGCATATGGTTAGAATGTAGCTATGAAAATCAAAAAACAAGCCAATATATACAAGTATATCCAAAAAACAGCTGCCCCAAGATAATTAAGGAATATTTCGGTTGTTATGATCCCTTACAATACCCCCTTATATTTCCAAATGGGGAATCTGGTTGGCATCGAAACATTAAAATATTAGATCAAAAACATAAAAAAATGCAGCCTAGACCAACCTGTGACGGTGAAAACATCAACTGTATACAAAACTCTGCAAGTGCAGATTTTTTTATAATCGCTGAAACTCAAGGTAATTTTTACTTAAAAGGAAAGTTTTATTATACAATAATTATGATTTTTTACCATTAGAAATCTGTTTTTTTTTATGTGGCTTCGGAAAAAATGAGCACCCAAAGGTCTACGGTCTCATGTCGTGAATACTACTGTCACAAATTACAAATAAGGAAAAACGATAGATCTTTCTTACTACATATTGGTAGGCTTTTGCAACAATATATAGTAGACATGTATATTAAAATTAAAACATCAAGATTAGAATTTTTTAGGACTCCGAGCATGCAAAACCGCTTGCGAAATGAGGCCTACAATGGGCTATTAGATAGCATTACACAGGGATGTGAGATAGGCTATGATGTTGGGAAACATGTAATATTACCTACGTCATTCATTGGAGGTCTTAGAGATATGCGTAAAAGATACATGGATGCTATTGCTTTAGTACAACGTTATGGGAAACCGGACATCTTTCTAACAATAACCTCGAATCCAAATTGGGCTGAAATAAAGTCTCTTTGCCTCCCATCCGATGAAATTCAAAATAAAACTGATTTGATCTCTAGGATTTTTCATGCAAAACTTCAAGTTTTACGAGATGAACTATTCAAGAAGGATATTTTTGGGCACATTATCGCCTATACTAGCGTGATAGAATTCCAAAAAAGATGCTTACCCATGCCCATTTCCTGCTTATTTTAAATCAAGCCTCAAAAATGTTTCATCCTGAGGCATTCGACAGAATTGTTTGCGCAGAATTACCAGATGCACATGCTGAACTATATTTGTTTTCACTCGTGGTGAAACATATGATTCATGGTCCATGTGGTTTACTCAATCCAGCATGTCCTTGCATGAAAAAGTTTTTTTGTAAATATAACTATCCTAAAGACTACTCAGAGTTCACTAAATATGGAACAACTTCATACCCAATATATCGCCGGCGCGATGACAGACATGTTATTAATGTAAGGGGTTCACAACTTGATAACCGTTGGGTTGTTCCTTACAATCCAAATTTGCTTGCTAAATTTAATTGCCATATCAATGTCGAAATATGTTCAACCATTCAAGCTGTAAAATATATCTGCAAATATATATACAAGGGCCATGACAAGATTTTATATACATTACTTGGAGATGAACAAGATCACGTTGTTGACGAGGCAAAAAATTTCAAGGCTGCAAGATGGATTTCGCCTCCTAAAGCAATCTGGCGCATTTTCGGCTTTGATCTTAATCATGTACATCCAGCTGTAATATGCTTACCAGTTCATTTAGAGAATGAACATGTTGTGACATTTGCTGTCAATCAAGCGTTGTACAACATTGTCAACAACCCAACATTTAAAAAAACTATGTTAACACAATTTTTCTATATGAACAAATACAATAACTACGCTCAAAGTCAGAATTGTTTATATGTAATTTTTTACTTGGCACAATGATTGTAAAGAATGGGAACCACGTAAGAAAAAAGAGGTCATAGGCCGAATTTTTAGCTGTCGGCCTTCGGATTGTGAAAAATTTTATTTAAAATTGTTGTTAATGCATGTCAGAAAACCATCTTCTTTTAAAGATTTAAGAACGATAAACGAGGTTACTTTCACAACATTCAGAGAGGCAGCTCTAACCTTAGGATTAATAGAAGTGATAATACTGCTGAAATGTGTATTGAGGAAGCTGTTTGTTATCTAATGCCTCATGCTTTGCGGCAATTATTTGCTACTGTCCTCGTTTTTTGTTGCCCAAAAAATCTCATTCATCTTTAGGCAAAATTTCAAGATTTCCTGTCAGAAGACTTTGCTCGGAATAAAGATTTTACCCCAAAAATGCTTAATCATAAGGTTTAGGCATAGTTGATAACTACCTTTGATCCATGGGTAAAAAATTAGAAGACTTCTTTCATACAAACCAAAACATGAGCTTAGATTTTACCGATAGGGAGGTAAAAGACTTACAAACTGAGCGTGATATTTATGTACCAGCTGAAGATCTATTAGCTGTTGAACAATTAAATGTAGAACAAAAAAATGCTTATAATCAAATCTTATATCATGTTTGTAATAACTTGTCAAATGCTTTCTTTATTGACGGCCCTGGAGATACTGGAAAAACTTTTTTATATAGAGCACTTCTTGCTACAATTCGATCAAATGGTGACATAGCAATTGCGACTGCAACTTCAGGAGTTGCAGCATCTTTGCTCCCAGGAGGTCGTACTTTACATTCGAGATTTAAAATCCCTTTAGAAGAAATTAATATCAAATCATGTAGCATTAGCAAGCAAAGCACATTAGCGACTTTATTAAAGCTAGCAAAAACTCATTATTTGGGATGAGGCGTGATGTCATTGAAAAGTTCAATGAAATGTTACAAGACATAATGGATTCAAATTTACTTTTTGGTGGTAAAATTGTTGTCTTTGGTGGAGACTTCCGCCAAACATTACCCAGTCATTTTAAAAAGTACGAATGAAAACATCATTGATTCTTCGATTGTCATGTCACCTTTGTGGCCACATTTAAACAAAAAACTCCAAAAAAATCGGTGATGGAGTTGAAATTACTAATGAAAACAATGAAATCCAAATCCCATCTCACATTAACATGCCATTTGCAGATGACAATACTTCCTTAAACACGTTAATAGAGATGGTCTTCCCAAACATAAACGATCCAGATCTAGATTTCTCTTCATTTGTAAAACGCGCCATACTGACAACAAGAAACGAATTTGTCCACGAAATAAATGACGTTCTTATTAACAAATTCCCTGGCGAAGAAACAACGTACTATAGTTGCGATGAAGACACAAATGATTGTGTTATACCTGATCAGGAAGCTTTATTCTACTGTTTAACTCCTCAAGGTCTTCCCCCGCATAAATTAACTTTGGAAATAAATTCACCAATTATTTTGTTAAGAAATATTAATCCAACTGAAGGGCTCTGTAATGGGACACCTTTACTTTGTAAAGGGTTTAATAAAAATGTTATTTACGCCGAAATTTCAGTAGGCACACATGCAGGAAAACCTGTGTTCATTCCTCGGATAAGTTTAGAATCTCCACATGACGATTTTTCATCTATTCCATTTAAAAGAAAACAATTTTCAATCCGTTTATGTTATGCAATGACAATTAACAAAGCACAAGGACAGACTTTAGATTTTGTTGGCATCTATTTAAAAGAACCAGTTTTTTCACATGGCCAACTTTATGTCGCATTATCAAGAGCTAAGAATATAGATCAAATAAAGGTGCTTATTAGACCATCGACATCATTAGCTCAAAGTACTAACTACACAAAAAATATAGTATACCGTGAGGTTTTGGACGCTGCACATCCTTATTGAGAGATAAATTCTTATTTTGCTTATCTGGTTAATGTGAAAATATTGAACCTGAAAGTATATTAAATACTGATATATGCACATTGTAAGTTTTGTTAAAATAAAATTATTAGTTCTACTAAAACAAAATAAATGCTCCTAGCTACACGCTTTATTTTCAGATTTATTTCTTTACACAAATATATAGTTTACGCAACTGGTTTGTCAAAGTCTTACTTGCTGAAAAAACTCCAATTTGCTTTTTGATGAAATGGGGAAGACAACAAAAACTTGTTTTTGTTGATAAAGAGGTAAAATACATTTTCTATTTTCAATAGTCATATAGTCTGGAATTGTTTTTTTTACTTTACCCATTTATTTGTATAGAATGGAAGCATGCAAGGCATAATTTACGACCAAGATGTTGAGCAATTGGACAAATTATTACAGTTGTACAAGACATACTATATTGGGAATGCCAAAATCAAAGAAATAACTAGCAATGCATCAATTTTTGTATCAGCAAAATACCAAATGTTGCTTAATAGAAATACTTACATTAGGCTTGCAAGCGAGGAAGAGCAACTACCTATTAACCATGCTTACCAACTGGCGCCTTTTGCACAATGCCCTGCATTAGCTGACGTTTCTACAAAATAAACAAGCTAAGCTCTTCCTCCGGTTCTTTTTCCTAGAATACAATTATTTCATATACAGATTTATTTACACATTTTATTTTTCAGATTTGTTATGCAGTGTGATACATGTTTTTCCACCACAGTTTGTTGAAAAAACAAAAAGGAATTTACAGGAATTTGTTATCTTCAACGAAGTGTAAGATCATTTCATAATTTTTTCCCAATATTGATTGCTTTTCTTCATTTTTCAACTAATTGTATGCCCCAGAACATAACAATTTTTTTTACCTTGCTAGGCGCAAATCATTAATTCTAACCTTATGGAAAGAATTTCTCCAAACCGAAGCACCTTTTTTAACGCAAAAAAATGTTCACACTTTTCCTGTTATCTTAGGAATAGGAATGCGGCTCTCTGTACATTTTACGGTATATATTCAGCTCTATTTAATGTCATTTCATAGTTAGAAAAATCAATTTCCTCTAGCTTATACATATTGTTTGATTTATTTTTGTGTTTTTTACTTGGCAAAGGCTAATGAGGTTGATAAAAAATTATTTCACTGTAGGGTTATCAATCGATACAGTACCCAATAGCATCATTCTGTTTGACCCTCCAATACAACGAAGTAACCTCCTAAAACGATGCTAATTCATACTCTTTCTATTAGTTATGTGGTCACATATTCTTAGAATAATCTTTGCTGAAGCAAAATAAATCTTCCCGCTCAAACGCCTCTGCTTCAATTTCTAAACTATACTAAATAATGCTATTTTTGGTTTACAACATATGTTTACATACAAGAATTAATTTTCGGCATTATACATTCCAAAAAAAAATTTGTAAATTACGAGTTTTTAGCTCTAGACGTATCTGCTGTAATCTTGAAATTAAATTTTATAGTTAAATGTTGGTCTTTGATTGGCACATGTTACATTTCTTGAATACACTAACGTAGCTGCAAAAAACTTGAATAAAATTTTTTTTGGCTTTCCGGTTAAATTTTATCGTGGGAAAAAATAGTTGCACCATCTCTTCTTTGTCAAGCGCATGTATGCAGTCAAAAAAAATTGTGTTTTTTATACTCTTGATCTTTTGTTTGATCACTGCGTGTCACGTGTAGCATCTCTCAAATTAGGATAACAAATATCTTGTACATCTCAAACCTATTTTCTCGCTATATTGTATGCTTCCGACCTATAAACTTCTTAAAGATATTTGTTATTTTGTATTATAAACGGGTTCCATATTAAAGCAAAGCATCAACGTACCATTGCATTGTTTTAGATGACCTTATATATATTTGCTAGAGAGCCAACTATCTGGATATCTTCAGTTGTTTTACTCATATTCTCATGTTTTTATGCAAACTCCTTTTTAATTTTTGACCTATTTCCCATCTTTCTAAAAATAAATAGCTAACATACTCCTTTTTTTTAAGGATGTAAACCAATCAGGAATATATAGAGGCTGTTGTGTCCCAAAAATTGTATGACAAAGCAGGAAATTGACCAACCGTTCAGCTCCCAGATTCAAAAAATCAGCCAGATTCTGACCCTGAACGAAGTAGTACGTTCAAATTTACTCGTATTTTGCCTTACCTAGATTTAGAATAAACAAGCATCTTAAAATGCTAACAAATTCTGATTTACAGGTAAAATCATTTTGGATAAAGGCTAAAATAAGAATAAAGAATCCCGAAGACTGTATATTTTCTAGCTTGCCCAGGATGTTCGAAGTCATGCGGAGCTGCATGCAAATATGAGTTCACATGTTTTTATTGCAACCATGATTTTCCAAGCCCAAAACCGCTGTAAGTGATAAAAATTCTTTGAAAAGCTACGCTCATTAAAAACATGACATCTTAACTATGATATACATATAGTTTACGGTTCCAAGCAGAACTTTTTGACGGGACTGGAAATTTTACTGCTTACATTGAGAACAAAGAAGCAAGCATGTTGTTATGTGCGTCAGGAGAGGACATGATTGAGGCAGAAGAACATGTATGTTTATTTTTTGATTTTTTTTTTAATCACAAATTTCATACAGCTTTTGAATATTAGTTATCTTGTTATTCACAGCAAACACCTTTTATTCCTGAAACATTCAACGAGAAATCGAAAGAGTTACAGTTCCTTTTCCAACTAAGAACATTGTGGAGCAAAACAAGAGGCAAGACTTTTCTTCGAAACACAGTGATAGCATGCCTACCCGCAACTGATTCATCGTCAACATCGCATAGCTATGAACACAAAAGATCGGCCTCAAAAGTTCCTTGATTGACACAAGGTGATGGGGCTGCAGCTGAATCCCAAGAAAGCAGCTCCGCAATGCAGGAAACACACTTTGAAACAGATCTTAGAGCACAACAACCCAATCCACCAGGCAAGAGAAAATTGGAACCTGAAGAGGTATTACATGAGAGTAAAAAATATACGAAACAAGACTGAAGGGCAAATATGTATACAAAAGCCGAGTATGTGTTTTAATACCTGTGTTTTTTTAAACTGAAGTTACTGCTTTTTGTTTGTTATCCAAACACTATTATTCTGTTTGAAAACTAACCTATTAATTGTTGGTTGAAGTTCTGGCTACTTTCCAATTATGCATATACACAACTTTTCTTAAAAGTTAGTTTTTTACCACCCTGCTTTAATTGCTAAAACAAATTGTTTATTTCCAGTAATTTTAAACATTTTTCTTTGTTCTAATATATAATCTTCTATGTGGCATTTACACACAGCATTATTAGTTTTAAAAGAAATATACTAGTGATTTAAAAATAAAAAACGTCTTCTTTGTATCTTATGTGTTCGATTTAATATACTTACTATATATTGAATTACATATTAATTTATAAGGAGAACCTTTTCTCCTAAGCATCTTCAAATCTATGTAGGCATACATTCTTAACACTACACAAATAAATACATTCTTAACACTACACAAATAAATATAATGTATAGTAAAAAAAACATACAATATCCAGTAAATATGTTCATGCAATAATAAATTATATCTAAGGCCTTTCTACTTATGTATACGATATCGTTTTTTTATTGCTAACTTACAACTAACAACTGTTATGTTATTACTCTAAACTAAGCAAAATAAGGAAATTTGGTAATATTCATTCTAACACAGCTTGCTCAGGGAAATATGCATACTTATAAATACAAAATCTGGACTGAATAACGAAAAACAAGGTATATCTTTAAATAAGACAAATAATACAAGGGAAAAAACCTAAAAGAGGCTTTAGACTATAATATAATAACCAAGTCTTATATTACAAAAAAATCATTTCTGTCCTTACAATTGTCAATATTTTAAAACATCTATGTTGCTTACAATGAGGCGGGCAAAAATAATCAAACCAAATGTCATAACCCATCTATAACTCACCTTTCTCCACATGATATATATGAATTTATCTACCAACAACTAGCTTGCAAGTACTTACCTTAACATTCCAATACTTTCATTTCTGTAGCAAAGCATACGTCCTCTAAATCAACTCCAATGGAAAACACCTCATGCTGTGATTTTATCGACTGCACTCAATGTTACTACAATTCTTTATTTCAGAAAGAAGTTGAAGAACTAATAATAAGATTTTACTCAAATCCAGTATGGGACATCATCTTATGAAGAGCGCTGAATATGGAATCAAAGCTTTCTCTTCTACTAGACTACGCAGCCGATATTGAAAAAGAGCTAGATGTCAACGTTATTCGTCAACCACAGTATGTATCTACAAAATTTGCATTAACTTTATTTTTTCCACTTAGTAATCTTTCCCTCTTATAATTCATAAATAGATTTATGTAATGTTATTTGCATAACATTTTCTCGTACTTAATTTATCTGTTCTCAATAATTTTAAGCTCTAACTTACCAAATTATTAATGACCTAACTAATAACTGATGTATTTAGAGGATTTCTATGCTTAACCAATAAATCATATATATGACATTTGCATTACAGATAGGCTGAGGAAAAACCAATATATAAGATAGCTTATTAAACCGTATTATTGCTTACATTCACCTACGCCTTATATTTGGCCTCCGTATTTTTTTAAAAAAACAACTTTGATAAAATATACATATTTTAGCTAATTGTTTTGTTTTAATAAGATAAAATGATATGGTGAGATTTTATACATTTTTTATTTATAATACGTTAGATTTATATATTTCAATACCAGTAAATATACTAAAATTTAACACATCTTATTATGGTCGTTTATTTTTTTCAGGTTCGGCTCCGCAAGTTGAAACAAGGAATGAGATAATCTTGTGATAGTGTGAACATAAATAAAAGTTTTGTGCTTCTTAGGTATGTATTGTTTGATAACATCAGACATAAAATATGTAATTTATCAATCTGTTACTACAATTAGACTTTATTAGTATTTTCATACCATAGTTTAGCCAACCTCTAGCTTCTTTCTTAGTTTTATCAAAAATTTCAATATTCACAAAACCGAGAATGCTTTAATTTTGATTTATATATACATTTAAAAAAATTTAAATTTCTATAATTTTTTTCTCACAAATCATTATCTAAACAACTTAAAAAAAATTTCACTTTTTCAAAAAATATATATATATATATGTAAAGTATACTTATTACTAACCTCTTAATTTTTTTTGTAAAATTAAAAAAATTGTAGGCACACAGATATATATAAAACATTCATTCCTCATTATATTTAATATGCTAACTTATATCTGTCATATTTAATCACCTACAACCTAAATGAACCCAAGTAGCAATAGATATGATTTTTGATATTTCTTTTTTTAAACATATTTTATACCTTATTTTCTACAAAATATCAATAGGCAAACAATGTAATTCATTAGTGTCTCTGAAAAAAACAACATTCTAATACAAATTTAGATTGCGTATATGTATAAACCATGCCGCTTAAAAAAAATTAAAAAAAAACTGTTAACAACTTCAAACGTATATGACATATATATTTTTCCCCCTTAACCAATACTTAAACAAAAAAATTCACTCATGCTTTACTCACGCTTTCACCACAAAACTTCTAGTTGTCTCTCTAATATAGATAAAATTAAAATACATTATTTTTTAGCCAAAAGATTGTATAGCTTTTGATCTCTTGCTTATAAAATAACCAAAAAACCTAAAAAATTTGATCATTATTATTCATCTTCTCCCTTTAAAAAAAACGTTTAAATATTAACACACATACTTAGCTGCTAAATCTGTGTTCATTCCTATTATTTAGTTATGTCCAAACTGATTATTCTCATTATTTTTATAAAAAGCTTAAACAAAACCTTCAAACTTGATAACAAGTATTCACAACTGTTATCAAATTAAAGAATACAATTTTATACATTTTCAAAAACACAAACACACATTTATTTATATATATATATATATATATATACACACACATATGTTCCTACATCTAATTTGTCAGTTTACACTTATATATAATTCGTATATATAACATATTGTAATGCACTAAAATAAAAACTCATACATTTAAATATATACAAATATAAACATTTATTTGTTGGCTTTAAAATACGAATAAAATTTAGCATTTAATTAATAATAATAATAAAAAAAAACATTTACGTTTATACGAACAAACTTGCCGGATTCACAATTGACAGGCAAATTCTCTTGAGCAAAATCATACGTCCAAATCGTGGGGAGCTAGTTTCAAATCTCTGTGTTGATATTGGAATACTTTCAGAACCCTAGAATTGCGTTTTTCTACAACGCTCGGAAATATTGCCGGTTTAATTTAATCGAAAGCAAGCCCTATTGTATGAGAATTTTTCACACATTGTTTTGAATGAGTCGACGTTTTTCTCTCTGAGTGTTCTTTTTTGTTGGTTTGTTTATTCTTTGATTATGGGGGCTTATACTAGCAATCGAAAGCGCGGCCAGGATTTTAACAAATCACTTTCGTCAAATTCCCCATTATACGATCAATCACGCGCTCACATTGCAAAAAAGCTCAGGCTTTCGGTTTCTACTAGTAAAAATATCCAGGAAAATGATCCGCCCGCATCACTGAATTCTGTTGTTTCGAGAATTGCTTCGTACCCTGATCCAAAATCAAGGGGCTCCAGAGAAGTTCATGCGCCAGTTAGGAGATCAAGAAGACGGACGTTTTTTGGGGCAAAGAAACTTTGGATTGGTGCTAGTTCCAAGAAAAGTACTGCTGAAAAAATTGGTAGTTTTTTTGTAGCTGAATTTAAGGCGAAATTTAGTTCGACAAGGTTCTTTAATGGACAAAATGTCGTGTTTGTGCCGAGAGAGAAGGAAAAGGAGGTGATTCGAATTAAGGATGATGAGGAGGAGGACAACCTAATAGATGTATCAGATGATTCCGGCGTTGAGGAGGTGGATGTTGTGGATGATTTGAACGGCAAGTGGAAGGAGCATAGGACTCCGGAGCAATCACCTAACTATGAGATTAAATCGGTGGAGAAAGAACCGAAGTCTTTGGATTCTTCTATAGCAAGTGATGTAAGCAAAGTGAACGCCAAGATAGATGTTGCGGAGAAAAGGGACTTAATTCTGTTGGATCAAGAACCAGATTCTTCGGAGTTTCCTGTTCATAAAAAGTTATATGATGAATCGAAGCAGAGAGATTGCAAGCTGCAAAGCTTAAGTTTTTTAATTGTGTTTTATGAAATGTGTGTTTCAAGGTTTTCTTTTTTGAGGTCTCACAAGAAAGAAAAGCAATTTAAGGTGACATTTCAGATTGATTTGCAGTGGAAATGTCTTGTTTGTGTAATTCGTTGTTTAGTCTTGTATCTCATAGTGTGATGGTATTTTCTGACAGTGGAATTGAATTCAATTGCAGGACGTGCCCAGTGAATGTTTTATTCCTCTTACCAAGGAGGAAGAGGATGACATCGATCGTGCATTGTCCAATTTCTCTAGGTACTTAATCTTCAATTGAACTAGATCTTGATGTTTCACTTTTTTTTTAATACATTTTGAGTCTGTTTAAATTTTACAGGAGAAAGGTTTTGGTGAGTCATAAAAATTCTAATATCGATATTACTGGAGAAATATTGCGGTGTTTGAGTCCAGAGGCATGGCTTAATGATGAGGTGACCTTGTTTCTTATTTTCAAGGAAAGAAATTGGAACGATTCCAGTTAGCGCAAGGAAGCTAGTTTTGGAAGTGTATGACTTGCTTCTTACTTTGCAGGTCATTAATGTCTATCTTGAATTGTTGAAGGAAAGGGAAAGCAAGGACCCACAAAAGTTCTTGAAATGCCATTTTTTTAACACTTTCTTTTATAAGAAGGTCTTCTCACTGGTTTTACTCTCTTACTTTAATGACCACATATTATAGAATTTTATGCTCAAAAAGTCGTGTGCCATTTTGGTTAAAGTGGACCACGTCGATTTCGTGCACACTGCATTTACTTCCTTCACTTTTTATAAATACACTCATGCACCCTTAAAATTAGTAAGTGCTATTTCATGGTGTTGCTTAATATGCTTGGGATCGTTATGTGACAATTCCTCTTCTCCGAATAAACTTAGCGACTTATTAACGAAGCTGACATATTCTGAAAACATATTGTTAAACAATATTGTCTTTAGTTACTGCGGATACTTATTGTGGAGGTGCCAAAATATGAATATCATGATAATACGATAAAACCAGGAAAATGGACGCCTTAGTGCATCAGAATAGAAAATATGTGAATGAAAAAGTAAAATTGGTTGATCACATAAGACTCAGAAGCCATTGAATGGGTTGAGAGGCGTGCAGTGATTAGTTATATTCCAATATATTGCATTTATTCGATCAAGATGTATGCAATTCATTTAGAAATTTGACATCTTTATTCTGCAATAGTCTGGACCTGTTAGTGAGGTTCTGGTCTTTTTATTCGTGTGGCAGTGCGGTGAATCTGTATCTTGTGCAAATGGAAAGTGATCATTCCTTATATCAATTATTCCCAATAAAAATCAGTTTGTTGAATGGCGAATTATCAACTCATAAATATATCTTACAATATTAGTTACTTTCTTTAAACCTGACTGTGACAGATCGCTTTATCGAAGAACCCTAAATTGAAAATCCACTAATTATTAGACTTTCATAGCCTCTGCAACAGTTTCATTTTTCCATCGAGAACAGTATTATTTACGCACTTTTTTTTCAGCTGATTAGTGGCAGAGGTGGCTACAATTTTCAATCAGTTCGAAGATGGACTACACACAAAAAGCTAGGATATAACCTTTTAGAATGTGATAAAGTAATTTTTTTTTGCATATGCATCATTACAAATTTTATTGTTGTCTATCAGATCAACTCCATTTTTTCTAACTTTTATTTACTCAATTATCTTATATGGTTCTCGTTTTTATTAGATTTTTGTGCCTATCCACCAAGAAATCCATTGGTGTTTAGCAGTTATTAATAAAAAGGATGAAAAGTTTCAGTATCTTGATTCGCTCAGAGGAGTTGATTCTCAAGTTCTTAATGTACTGGTATGATTGCTATTTTTTAAGGCATCTTAACGTTCTGAATGTACTGGTATGATTGCTGTCTTCTAAAGCATCTTAAGATTTGTTTTTTGTTCTCAAGCTATGTTTTAATATAGTACCATATATTTTTATTTGGATTTTCTCTATGTTGTTCTTTGAATTTGAGTAAGTTAGAGAAATGCAAGGCACGTGTGTTTGGATAAATTCCTCGAAGTAGGGGACAAAGGAGGGACAGAAGATGCAGTAGCAACAGGGAAGACACAGAGGAGGAAGGATATAAGGAATGTGAAGAAGAAGCCGGAGAAGAGATGATAGGAGCATTATAGGAAAGAGGAATTTCTGGAAGATATAAATTAGATAAGGGATCAGTGGTGGAAGGAGATAGAGCAGGAGACTTTTTACACAGGGAAATGAGTGCTCATCAAAATTGACCTGGCATGAAATATAGACATGACCATCGGAACTTGGGTATTTGTAGCCTTTGTGAGTGCTACTGTAACCAGGATAAGTGCACAGTTTGGTGCGAAAATCAAATTGTGTGAATTGTAGGGTCGGAGATAGGGAAAACAAAGGCAACCAAGCACTCTAAGAAACAAGTAATCAAGAGCTAGTGAAAAAGTCGAGTTAAGAGGAATTTCCCCTTCAGTGCTTGAAGATGGTAAATGATTTATAAGAAAGACAACTGTAGATTAGCATCTTCCTAAAACTTGAGAGGCATATGAGCATGAGCTAAGACTGAAAGACTCATATCAACTATATGTCGATACTCATGTTCGACGACACCGTTTTGTTTTGAGGTGTGTGGGCAAGAGACTCAATGTGTGATGCCATGCTCTTGGAACCCAAAAAGAAAAACTAAGCTACAATACTTCCAACCCCAATAAGTTTGAATGGCTTTGATTTTAGTCTTACATTGGAGTTCAACGTTAGCTTTAAAAGTGACAAAAGCTTGAAGCAACTAATATTTGACTTTTAAGAAGAAAATCCAAGTTTGACGAATGCATCAACAGGCTACCGTAAATATTTAGACCCATTGGTCGAGACTGTACTAGGAGGCTCCCAAACGTTCGAAAAGATTAATTGAAGAGGCGATGAGTAACAGGTGTCTAACTCGCAAGAAGAACAAAAACTAAATGTTTCATTTCTGGAATAAGGAAGTTTACAACTGATTAACACTTTCATCACAGTAGAATTCATAAAATGCCCTGATTGACAGTTCCATTGATGTAATGTGGAAGAAACCACTTGGGATGGCTGAGATGGACTCTCTTGATCGGAAGGAAATGACGCAGTGAAACAGGTGTTAGAAGAGGAAGGAGATCCCACCAGATTGCCAAGTCGAAACTTATATAAGCAATTATGTCAAAGACCTTTGAGAAGAGGGACCTGCATCTTGAGATCCTTCACATGACAAAATGAAGGATGAAATTCAAAGAAAGCACCATTGTTCCGAGCAAATTTACTAACACTGACCAAGTTTTTAGTAATGTTCGGAACACGTAGAAGGTTGTATAAATGAAAGGAACGAGATGAGGAGGAAATAAATTATGGGGAAACCTAAAGCGCTAGGGTACCCTGGAACCTCAAGGCGAAGCGCACGTTCATTGCTTAATTAAATTTTGAACTGTTGCAATCTTGGAGTTACATTTAAGTAATGAAACTTGTGCATACTATCAGACTGTGGAATGATTTGTTTCGTTTTGTTTTGATGAGGTGTATACACCCTCATTCTTCTCCCTTTTTTATATACACAGGTACTGCCTTTATTCTATGTTCGTGTATTAGCCTATTGGGTACTCAAATACCTATTATCAACTTGAACTTTTTGGAGATGTAATTTGTTTGTAGTTCTCTGTGGAATGACTTCATATAAATGCAGGCTAGGTACTATGTTGATGAGGTGAAGGAGAAGTGCGGGAAGGACTTAAATGTTAGTTCATGGGAGCGAGAATATGTCACGGATCTTCCAAAGCAGGAAAATGGGTAAGTGGAACTTTTCAGTATTCGCTTGTCTATTGAAAGTGTAAGATATCTCAATACCATAAAAATACTTTTGTAGCAAAAACGCGAATTGAACATGCTGTGTCGTTGTGCACTGATGATTCGTTTGGTGGCTGGTTGCATAACATGTCCTTATTTTTAGCATCATCTTGTGGAACTAAGTCGTTGAAAGACTCTGCATTCTGATATGTGAACCACTCAGACAGATTTGGTAGTTAAGGATTCTGGATTTGATCATACCTTCTGGCCTACTCATTGAAGGGTGGAAAATCCTTGTATCTGGCTTCAACAGAATAGAGAAAATATTTTTAATTTTTATCTTGAAAATAATATCGCGGTTCTTGAATTCAAAGCTTGTCTAGTTTAGTTCAAGTTCCTGCTTTTAGATGTTAAGAAGTTGTGGGTTGGTGAGATCTCATCATTTTTTTCTGTTTAATTTCCTTTTTTGACTGTCCTCCTTCCAACTTTTCTGTAGTCTTCCCTCTTTACAACGGCGTTAAAATATCATGCTTCCCCCTTTCTCTTCAGTCGTGTTAGGAGACAAGATAATTTTTATTAGATTAGCTGGCACCCTTTTCGTTGCATTATGATTTTAATAAACCTTTGTATTTGGACAGAAATTAATTGTACAGATTAAATGATGACAAAAACAATTATTTTACTTGGGCATGAGTCGTAATTACTAATTAGTGTTCTAGCAATCATGCTTCAATTTAGGTTTATATCCAAACTGAATAGTACTAATTCTAGGTTATATTATCTTTGGTTTATTTTCTCCATCGATCTTTATCAAGATCCATTATGTTGTGAAGATTCAAACCAGTTTGTGGTTGCATAGTATCTTTAGTATCCTACTGGAAAGACAAAAGATGATTTCCCTTTAGCATTAGTAAAATCATGTGAAAGTAAGCTGACTTTCTTTGTGTTGCTGCTGTTTGGAGTAGGTTTGACTGTGGAGTTTTCATGATCAAATATGCTGATTTCTTTAGCAGGGATATAGGACTTTGTTTCAACCAGGTAATCCTTGCGCTGGGTGCTTGTTTATATGTTTGCTCATCTCCCCCTCTATCCTTGCTGCACACTAAAACTCGTCCGTTTTGGATCCGTAGTTGTAAAAGGCGAGCCACCAGGCGAGACCGTTGCGCCTGAGTGCCGGGAACCTTTTCTTAGGCGCACTAAGAGTCATATATTTTCCCTCTTTTAAAAAAATATATTTGAGGCTTTATTTCCTAAAATATTCGAAAAATGCTTGTATAGATACATAGCAGCTATAAACTAGGATCTAAATTGTCAATCGGCCTTAAACTAATTCTAAATTGATTGACCGGACAAATTAGTGGAGAAACACTTTCTACGGTAAGAAAGAAAATAAAAGTAAAGAAAAAAAATCTTCTATAATAGCAGATTACTTTACTACACAACATACTTGAACAAAATCTCGAAAATCTAACTCAAGAAAATAGAACCAACGCATAAATCTGTCAATAATTCAATATTTCCTTACTAGATACTAAATGTACATATTTTGCCACAAAATAGCAGTATGATAATATATTTTTCTAAAACATTAATAATAACATTTTTTACAGAAAAATATATTTTTGTGATATATATTTTTTCTCAGCTTAATTATTTCAATAATAGTGTTTTGTGTCTCGTCTTGCGTTCAAACTCCAGGACTTTTTTGTGCCTTAGTGCGCCTTTAAGGATCTAAACTGTGTTTAGAATGAAAAAAAAATGTGTCTTGACTTGCCAAAGCAAGCTTTTAATTTCACATTGATTTCAAATGAGTTGCAAATATGATGTAATTATCTTATACGTGAATACATATTTTGCTGTTGCTTTGGCAGTAATTCAACAGTTACTCCATTAGTGTGAGCAACTTTTTGCTCTCAACTGTTGCTCCATTAGTGTGAGCAATTTACTGGCACCCATTGATTGTTGGTTCAGTAATATGTTTATACACAGCATACGAAGATTATAAATACTCCGTGAGCCCTGCTTAATGTGTGAAGACTTTCTTATGCAACGCATGAGATTTACCTGCAAATGAGTATTAGATAATATTGATTGATATTTGGAACGGAACTTGGTTTGCTTGTCATGAGCAATTTCTGACTGAATTTTCTGTGTTCTGCAGCAACACATGCCATATTTTAGGCGAAGGATAGCAAAGGAAATTTTGAAGCTGAGAGCTGAATGATGAGTAAAAAACTGTACTGATTGTTTAGGTCAGAGTAATTGATAACGTATCTGCGCCTGTGGATGATTTTGTATTTTTACCAAATATAGAAAATCAGGCCTATAGAAGCACATTGACATACATATCATGCAACAGCCAATCCATAAATATCTGATAATTACAAGATTAAGTCTGTTGAAACTTCGGTGAAATCGAAAAAATCAGGAGATTTGGACTGCATTTTATTTCAAATACATCTCTGTGATAAATTTCCTGAGTGCCTTTGGCTTTTGTGTTGGTGGAAAAGTTACACGTGAAGAATGATTTTGGATTTTCGTTTGTTATTTTGTAATTCATTAGTAATGTAATCATATGCACTTTGTGATCTTTGTATTACTTTGTTCGGTGAGGAGTTGTTTCTCGGTTATAATTCGTAAAAACATTTTATTTAGAGCAATCATTCCCTTGTCCAAATGCCTCTGATCAAAATTTTCTGGCCTTGCCACAATTGAAGGTTCTTTTAGATAAGTAAAAAGAGAAGGCAAATGCAAAGTTTACATCTAAACTAAATGGTACTACAAAGCATCATGACAATTTCAGTACACATCTTGAACACATGCATGGTTTGAGCCAAAACAACTCCAAACCAAGCATCAAGCATACAAGAACAAGCCTTCTGTTTCATGGTAGCAGTACGGTAATTCATATTACACATGAAATGAATTAACGAAAGATCGGTTGATCCTTGGTATACAGACAATTCTTCAACCTTTCTTATATTCTCCTTTGCATTCTGCTCTATAAATGAAATAAATTCACCAGGTCATTTTGTTTACATATTTGACAGTTAGAAGTGAGCTGTACTTTGGTAAAAAAAAAAAAAAAAAGCCAAGGATCAAAGACCAGGTCATTTTGTTTACATATTTTCTTATACCTTGACGTTGGTATTGGCTAGTGAAAATATTTGCCTTACCGCAACACTCTCTTTCTACTAAGTATTTCCTGCTCTTTCAATCGATGCTGGAACCTTGCTAGGCGAGCTTGAAGGCTGACAAGACTAGCTGCTTTGCGTGAGAGCACAAAATTCAACTGAGTTACATAATTGTCAACATGGCTTCCTGGTTGGTCCACTTCTGCCAATAGTTTCATTTCCTGGAAATCAAATCAAAACGAGTTAATTCTCACCATTCATCTTCAATGTTCTCGAATGAGATTATTTACTTGACGTTAAATGAGTTTTCCAGCCATAACGCAATAGCCCAATCCGACTGTTCATTCAAATGAAATTCATTTTCCAGGAAAAAAAATTTTAACAATTGTTTGCTTACTTCACGAACGATCTCCATTGTATCTTCAATCTCTTTTCTGTGAGCTGAAATGAGGGCCTCTTCCTCCTACACACGACAAAATATTAAATGCATGGTCTATGTTCTAATAAGACTTACGACACAAAAGAATCAGAATAACTGAGTACACACTGAACCTCAAGTATCTCGTTGATGCTTTCGTGAGAAGGTGGCTCAGATTCATTCTGTTTATCGACGGTGCTGGTTACATTAGAACTGTTTATATATTGCCGCTGCTTATAGCTGCTAGTTGGCACATCAGAATTGTCGCCCTCTTTTCTCGGTCCATGTCCTGGCCTTTCATCCCTGTAAGGTTTTTGCCGTGGTGGAGACACTTTCTGCACCTTATCTTCTATATCATCAGAATTCTGTGAGTAGAAAACTGAGTGGGCCCTTTGACTCGTAGAACCCTTGAAAGTGTTTTTAACATCAGGACGTTCGGTTTTCAAACTACCAGCAGTATCCCCACTTTCCTCATGGCCATTAAAGGTAAATTTGGAAGAAAAACTAGATGGTAGTTTCTCATCATCAGCAGAAAAATTGTAAGGTAAACTTTCCTTCTCTAAAACCCGTCCACTTGTACCCACTGCTCTAGATTCTTGACGTTGCTCATAAATATCCTCTGTCTCAGCAGAAAGAGACAAAGTTGGTGCTGATGAAGATTCTTTGACACTAGGTGGCAATGAACTAGCCTGATCCTTCCTGGGATTCCCACCTTTTGATAGACTTTTGACCCTGTCAAACCATAGCTTACTTCAGTTTAAGCTGCGTAAAATTTATACGCAAGGAGTGAAATAGAGTACACACGAGAAATCAATTAAAGAAATAAAATAAACAGACCTATCAGCATATCTCAAAGTATTGAGAGTATGCTCGCACGAACCAGCATTTGGAGAAATGCAAGAGATCATAACAGTCCTTGAATTTCCGACAAAGGAGTCACGAAGGACCTCAGTTAGTTTGCTACCACGGAATGGTATGTGAATCTGGTCATTGTCAAGAGCACGAATACACTCCTTAAGGGCCAGAAGACTCTTGTTGATTTCTGCTCCTTCAATCCTGGATACAAACAATAATATGCCCAAATATAATCCCCAACCATTCATAAACAAAACAATTATGAGGATAACTTAAAGCACGTGTTAAACAGATCACTTTATAAAGATCTAATAAGGCTTGGTCACAAAATTATTATTGCAAAAAAGACCTAACAAGTGACCTTTACTAGATTCCGAATATCAGTTACCAAAATGTCCCATTTGACAACAAAAGAAAAACAAAAAACTCATTTGAGAGAAACTTCAGTACTTGATTAAATAAATGCTTCCATTTAGAGGTGTCAAAGACATCATTCAATCAACTCTAGAGTCATTATTAAGGTGGACAGTCGCTAAAAAATTAAAAAGGAAAAAAAAAGAAGAAACAAACCCCAGGTAAGAATAATGCAAGACCAGCAGAAAATAAAAAATGGCCATTCCATTCTATAGGTCTGTTCTCCAGAAAGGCACCAAATTTAACAGTTGAACACCAAACACATACAAAGTCTTGTTTCTGGAATCAGAAAAACCACATTCTAGAGCACCCTCTAACCAAACCCGAACCAAAAAGAATATGAAATAATCATGTAATATATTCATCACAAACTTCAAGATCAGTAAAGACAAAATTAAACAGGTTCTACACAATAAATAATCAAAGATCATAAAGGTGTTTCTTATTTCAGATAGCGAAATCAATCAGAAAGAGGTAAATACCAGAAAAATAGGTAACACCTTGAAAATATACAAGACAAAAATATGAACTTTCCATGTGTACTGAAAAGTTTGTTTGTGGAAGAAGCAACAGAGGACATATTAAAATCTTTAATTTTTCTAATTCAAAAAAAATGGTTAAACACAAACAACTACCAATTTCTACTGAATTTCTTCAGAAATAATACCGAGTTTGCCGGTCATTATCTGTAGTGTCGGCCCCTCTCTCACTACCAGCAAGATCAATGAAAGAAATCTTGCCAACAACCTTCGCATTCCTGGCATCATTTCCATCAATATTTCGTTTAGATTCCTTCACCTCATTGTGCTTCTTCACAGCCAGTTGCAATATTGCATGAGATCTGGAAGACTCTTCATTAGCACCAGTAGAACCTGTGCTTCTCGCTGCATTTCCCTTCTCAATGTATTCTTTCACAATCTGTACATCCAGGACTTCAAACTCCTGCAGTCCAACAATGCAAACTTGTTGTCTTCCATCCTCTCTCATACAGAGTTTCCTACATAAGAAAAAGTCAGAAACATTAGCCTAGATAACAAAAGTTTTTTTAAAAAAGAAAAAGGAAAACAGAATTTAATGGTCACCCCTCACAAATCTGGAGGTTACAATTCAGAATTTAAGGAAGTAAAAAATCATAGCTTGTCATTTTATTACAGCATAATAAATACTGCATTTACACATTTAGTTGCTTTAATTTAATAATGTAATTATCTGCATCATATAGAAACGAGTAAGATTTCCAATACAAAATAAAGGAGACCAAGTTAGAATACTAACTTCCTATCACTAAGAAGATCAAAAAGTTTTCCACCATATATCTCAAAATAGCTAAGCCACAACTTGAATCTTTGAGTACGATAAATTGGCTGATGCAGGTATCTAACAAGGTCTTCCGCAGCTCTAAGAGGTAGCGGCTGCATGGTGTATGTCTTACCACTTCCTGGAGAAAGAGAAGACGTAAATTCAGTAATCCTACAGAATCCATAGGATCTTAAACCATTAGTTGAAAACAAGAATAAATAGACAGATAAAATTTCAGAACTTCAGTTCACACCACACTAAACTGCAGCAGCACACAAGGACGGACACAGGAATTTTGTTTAGGGGGCACAGTTCATATAAAATCACAAAAGCATCATTTATATCAACTAAAGGACGAGCATAAATGTTTGTTGTGTTCCTTTCAAGAGCTAACGGAAGAGAGAGAGATTTTTAGAATAGGTCGATGATGCGATCCGGGTAAAATAGATTAGCCGGGTCGGATGCTCTACCGGATCTGTTATCGATATGATGTAGGGAATAAGAGTGAAATATATGGATCAAATGCTTTTCTCCTCGAACAGCTGGAAAGATCTTCAACAAAGAAAACCACGTGAATAGGCTCCGGAGGGGTGTCCGGCGTGGCCACTCCGATGCTTAAGTCAGTGAAGGACTCAAGCAATGAACCAATATAACCAGATAATGGTTCTGAGATTGGTGTAGAGGATGAGTAGTAAATGAGCAATAATTGTGTATTCAATATCTCAATAGAGAGTAAATGCAAAAAGAAAACCTGGTATTTATAGTAGGGGATGTAATGATAACCTCGTTCTTTGTCAACCACTTGGATTGGTGTCAGAGATAGGTCGGCCGCCCACACCCTACTTTGTCAGCATAATTAAATGCGGTACTTATATCGAAGTGGCCTGGGAAGAAAGCCTTCCGATAACTTGCATGAGAGCCCGGACATCCAATAGCCCGGGGAGAAGACGTCCGGGACGTTTGCTGGCCCGGGCTTCTGGTGAACCTTTTCCCTAGACCTTCCCTGTCCTGAGCTACTCCTTCAATGTCCCGGGTCCCCCGGGATCCGGGTTCAAATCTTTCCATTGCCTCGGGTCATCCATGACCCAGGAATATACCACACCCTGACCCGAGCATTATCCATTACCCGGGTCATCCCGAGACATCATCACTCCCTCCTTAAATAGTCGGGCTAAAGTCATACTCGCTGTCCCGGCTGGTCCTGTGTGCCCGGTCAGGGAAGATAATTTGTCGTTTAGTATCCTTGAGTCACTAGGGCTGACGTCATAACATTAGGGCGACGTAAGCCCTGCAATTAAAACCTGTCAGACACTTTTCGTATTCCGAGAAAAGAACATCATTGTGACGCCTCGAATTTCGAGCCCGTCTTTTCGAATATCCCGCGCAATTTCCCATGTAAATCTTGTCCGTTTATATGTTTTGCGATCGACGGCTCAGATCATTCCCCCTTCCTCTATCTATATTTTCACCCTCAAATCATTTTCACTTTTTACTTCTTTCGTTCTGATTTCCCTCTCCGGCGAAGCATTCTCCCATCTCCGGCGATCTCCTCATTTCACCAGTCACCCGTTCTTACTCAGTAAGTTCCTCTTCCTTTTTTATTCTCTTCTTTTTCAGCATGTCGAACTCCACTTCTTCTACTTCTGGTCAAAACGTCAGGGGTCTGTCGGAGGATAACTCCCCGACCCCTTTTGAAACTTCTGCCCACATTCCTATAGCCATACCCATTCCTGTTTTCCGACCTATTTCAAAAAAACAAAAAACCACTACTTCCCGACCTGCCAATTCCCGGGGCAAAGAGGACAAGGTAGCAGGGCCTTGGGGTTTTCCACAGTGATCTCTACGCTTCGTCTCGGGACTTCCGAGGATATTAGGTCTATAGGGTCCATTCCTTCCAATTACAAAATCGTGATACCTGGGCCCAGTGACCACCCAGACACCCCACCCCTGGGCTTCTAAACTTTCTTCGTGGAACAGCTCAAGAGTGGGCTCCGGTTCCTGATTCACCATTTCTTCGAAGGGGTTGCCCGGTTCTTTGGGCTCCCGATTAACCATCTCCATCTTAACGCCTTCAGGATCATGGCAGCCACCTTCATTTTGTTTCGTATGAAAAATCTACAATTAATTCTCATATCTTCCACTTTTTTTATTCATGTCGTTTTAATGAAGGGGTCTTTTCTTTCATGGCCCGTATGAAATACCATTTTTGACAGACATCCCTTCCTCTTTGAAGGGGTGGAAAAACAAATTTTTCTTTTTACAACTCCCAAATCTCCCGACATGTGCCACGGGTTTTCTATCCTCACTTTCCGAGCAAACTGAACTCCCCTGAGACTACAAACTCCATCCCCCTTTCACCCAGGCTTTGGCTGCTATAGAGGGCCAATCCTTCCTGTCCTCAGTGTTGATTGGGGGGATAATCTGGTGTACTATGGGATCGGGCCTCGGCCTGAAAACCCCGTGGACCAGATGATCGATGAATTTAGCCAGGCTGGGTCACAGGCCGGTAAATTACTTTTCCCTTGGTCATTTTAAACTCGCGTTTTATTTTTCTAACTCCCCTCTTTGATGCAACAAAGGAAGAAATGATCAAGGTCAGCCTTCTTGAAGTAGCTGCCAAAAAAAAGGCTGAACAAAGGCAAGCCCAGGCAGAGAAGAGGGCCTGGGAGGCTCAAGAGCAAGAAGAGCGACGGGTCAGGGCAGAGGCCGAAGCCCGGGAAGAGACTGCCCCCACCAAAGACGAGACAGCTCCTCCGGTCAGTGAAGAGGATCCGGCCCCTCTGAATCATCGAAAAAGGAAAGCTGCGATGGAACCAGTCTTTGAGACAATGACCATGGAGGAGGAACTTGAGACAATAGTCCGATCACACCCTCCTCCCGGTTCATCTACCGGCCTTACTCAACAAGGCGAAGTGCCCCTGGTCTTGCCCAACATATTTGGCGATGACATAAGCACGGATTTAACCAAGGTGGCGCGAGGTCTCTTTCGTCCTGAAGAGGTCGAACACCTCAAAGGCCTCCACCCCAATCAAAAACTGTACGAGGGGGTTGCCCGGTCCTTCTCGGTAAGCTCTTCACTTTCTTTTTTTTTTTTTACCAATATGACATTTCCTTTGGTTGCAGGGCCTGCAGATGCTCATATCTGCTTATGAACAGGTAGCTGGGGCAGCCAAGAAGGCGAATCAACAGGTCTCCTCTACCCGGGAGATGCATAACAAGCTTCAAGAAGAATTGGACCGAATGACGGGGATCCATGAGCATGTTTTGGCCAGGGAAAGAGCCGGTTGGAAGCAGCAAATGGACCTGATTCAAGCAGAATTGGTCAGAGGCTCGGTCAGAATCGGAGTTGACCCGAAAAGCCCTTGCTGACCACTCGGCCACTGCTAAGCCAGAGGTGCAGGCGGCCAAGGAAGAAACAGAATCCTCCCGGACCCGAGTTGAAGAGCACAGGCTGCTCTGGATCTCTTGAAGACCTCCTAGGAAGAAAAAATAGCTCAATTCTTGAAGTCCCGGGAGTTCAAGAAGATGGTGGCTGATAAAGCTTTTGTCTACTTTGACCTGGGCTTCAATAAATGCTTGGAGCAGTTTCAAGAAACAGGCCTCGTTCCCCCCGAACAAAAAGACTTACCAGATTTGATGAAGGCTCCTGCCTCTCTCCCGGAAGACGAGAAGGAGGAGGAAAATAAACTAGACCCCAAGATAGATTAGGATTTTAATTTCTTCCCAGGCTTCCGGGCACCTTGTAAATTCTCATTGTTTAATGAAATATGTTTTTCCTTCATCATTTTCTCGCATTTCATAAGTAGTTAAAAATATTCCCGTGTAAAAATGGCTCACATTTTTTCGAATATTTTCACAATTTATAACTTACTAAAAATCTTTTTAACATGTAATAAGATTACAAGTTCCTGAGCTTATGCGGTGACTGGGGTATGGGTCCTCTGGCCAAGGTACGGGTCCCTAGACTTTGGCAGATAACCGGGGTACGGGTCCCCGGGCCAGGGTACGGGTCCCTGGACTTGGCAGATAACCGGGGTACGGGTCCCTGGGCCAGGGAACGGGTCCCTGTACTTGGCAAATAACCGGGGTACGGGTCCCCGGGCCAGGGAACGGGTCCCTGGACTTGGCAGATAACCGGGGTACGGTCCGCGGGCAAGGGTACGGGTCCCTGAACTTTGCAGATAACCGGGGTAGGGGTCCCTAGACTTTGCAGATAACCGGGGTACGGGTCCCTGGACTTGGCATATAACCAGGGTACGGGTCCCTGGACTTAATAGATTGTTGTCTGAATAATTCCTTTATTTGATGTACAAATAACATACACAAGGACCGGACTTTAAGTAAAATATTTCTTCAAATGAAATGTATTCCATGGTCTCTTAAGGGCGTGTCCCTAAGAATCTTCTAAATAATAAGCTGCCCCCGAACTAACTCTCAGAATCACTTTGAAAGGTCCCTCCCATCGTGCTTTTAACTTCCCCACATCACCTGCTGGCTTCAACTTTTTCATAAATAGGTCTCCGACCTGGAAATCTCGTGCTCGAACATGTTTTTTATAAGATTTTATAATCCGGCTTCGATAAGCTTCCATTCGAATGGCTGCCCGATCTCTTTTTTCTTCAATCAAGTCAAGCTCAATGGCCCGGGTCTGATCATTGTTATTCGGATAAGATTCCACCCGGGCAGAAGATTGTCCGATCTCCACAAGTAAGACTGCTTCTGAACTGTAGATTAAACTGTAAAAAGTTTCCCGGGTAGCTGTTCGGGGTGTAGTATGATACGCCCACAATATACTCGACAATTCTTCCACCCAATCTTTACCTTTTCCATGAAGTCGGGCCTTTAATGCTTGCACAATGATCCTATTAGTCACTTATGTTTGGCCATTGGCTTGTGGGTAGGCCACCGAGATGAAAGACTGAGTTATCTTCATTCTTGGCACCAGTCTTTACCCTGGAACTGCCTCTCATTGTCTGAAATCAATCTTCTTGGGATACCAAATTTGCAAACAATATTTTTCCAGAGAAATCTCATCACCTCTTCCTCAGTAATTTTAGCCAAAGGTTTAGCCTCCACCCATTTAGAAAAATAATCCACAGCCACAAGGAGGAATTTTTTTTGTGCCCGGGCTACAGGAAATGGACCAACGATATCCAACCCCCATTGATCAAAGGAACATGATGTTGAGAGGGGTTGCATGCCGGTAGTTGGATTATGTTGAAAGTTAGAATGATACTGGCAACCTTTACATGCCTGGACAAGTTGACCAGCATCTTGATTCATTCGGGCCACCAAAATCCGGCTAATATTGCTTTCCGAGCCAGGGTGGTTCAACCGAGATGTTCGCCACAGCACCCCTCATGTATTTCTCGGAGAACGTATTCTACTTCATTTTCCGTTAAACACTTGAGCAAAGGGCCCTGATATGATTTCCTGTACAAAATATCATTCAAAAGGACAAACCTGGGTGCTTGATTTTTTATTTTTAAAGCTTAAGCCCGGTCTTCCAGGAGCTTGGTATGAACTATATACTCGATTAAAGGAGTCATCCATGAATCCTTTTGCGTCAATGGCACGTTTTCATCAATAGAGAGAACTAGCGGGGTAAAACACAGGACTTCCCGGGTGGTTATGTCTGACATAGAAGCGGCTAATTTGGCTAAGGTATCAGCTTCCCCATTCTCTTCCCTGGGAATTTGTTCGATGCTCCAATCAGCTAGAGATGCTGCCCGGGCTGTGATAAGCCCCAGATATTTGAGCATTTTTTCATTTTTGGCCTCGTATGTTCCTTTTATCTGCTGGGCGACCAATTGAGAGTCGGAGTAAATAATGACCCGGGAAGCTCCGACTTCCCGGGCGGATTGTAGTCCTGCCAGAACGGCTTCATATTCAGCTTCATTATTGGTGACCCCGGAGTCGATTCTTAGAGCCAATTCAATCTTCTCTCCTGATGGAGCAATCAAAACTACTCCGACTCCACATCTTGACAAATTCGATGCACCATCAACAAAAACACTCCATATTTCTTCTTCTCTTGGTTGAATCATCTCTATCAAGAAGTCTGTAAATGCCTGGGCTTTTATAGCAACTCGAGGTTTATATTCAATATCATATTCCCCGAGCTATATTGTCCACTTATCCATCTTGCCCGATACTTCAGCATGTGTCATGATTCTTCCAAGCGGGGAGTGAGAACCACGATAGGATGTGAGAGAAAATAAGGTCTTAGCTTCCGGGCAGTCACCACCAGGGGCAGGACTATTTTCTCTACTTCACTGTAATTCAACTCTGCTCCTCTGAGGGCATGGCTGACATAATACACTGGCTTTTGGTCGGTCCCTTCCTCTCGGATAAGTACAGAGCTAACAACATATTCTGTGGTGGACAAATAAACCCATAGCTTTTCCCCGGGCTCAGGTTTTACCAGGACGGGTAGCTCGGACAAATGCTTTTTTAAATCTTGAAAAGCCTGCTCACACTTTTCATCCCATCCAAACTTTTGTGCCTTCCTCGGGACTTGAAAAAATGGGTAGCTTCTATGGGCAGACCAGGAAATGAATCGAGGCAGGGCGGCGATTCTCCCAGTTAACTTCTGCACTTCCCGAACTGATTGGGGGGAAGGCATGTCAAGTATTGCTTCAATCTTCTCTGGGTTCACTTCAATTCCCCGATCTGTTACCAGAATACCCAAGAATTTCCACTTTTGACCCCGAACACACATTTGGCCGGGTTGAGCTTTATCCCATATTGCTTCAGGGTGGCAAATGTCTCGGCCAGATCAGCAACAAAACAAGAGACTTCCCGGGTCTTGATCAGAATGTCATCCACATAGACTTCCACATTCCTGCCTATCTGCTTCTGAAAAACATGATTCATCAGACGCTGGTATGTGGCTCCGGCATTCTTCAATCCAAAGGGCAAAATCACATAGCAGAAAGTGCCTCCAGAAGTGATAAAACTAGCATTATCTTTGATATGAATCTAGCCAGCCACTATGTGTTCCAAGAACCAATCCCGAGAGGACGATTGAAGAAAATGCATAATCACATAGCAGAAAATGCCTCCAGAAGTGATAAAACTAGCATTATCTTTGATATGAATCTAGCCAGCCACTATGGGTTCCAAGAACCAATCCCGAGAGGCCGATTGAAGATGTTGAATGTTGCCCTTCATTCAACCAATGAAAGCTTGGAAATAAGGCTCGAGGGGTTCGGGTTGCATCACCATCAAGTAGATGATGAATTGGAAGCTTGCGCCTTAGCGCGTTGCGGGAAGTTTGAGCCGTCAGAAGACTATTTTATTAACCTAGTTTCCTTAGTTTAATTAATTCTTAGTTAAGTATTGATTTGTTATCTTTAAATATGCAATTTTCTATATTTAGGTTTTCGTTACGTATATTTAAGAGAATACCATGTAAACAAAAAAAAAACTTTGATTCATTATTGATTTGATATCAAATTGTGAGATTTTCTCTCAAACACACTTCGGTGTTTTCAAAATCGAACTTTCAAAGGTGGATTCTTTTGTTCGTTCGTCTATCGATTTTCGCAAGTATTGCCAAAGACGGGTCCTTTGGAGGTTCTTATGAGATTGGTCGCCTATCGCTGATTTCTTGTTGCTAGACCACGTGATCTAGAGGCGAGGATCGTACAAATCCATCATTCGTTTCAATCACATCGGGGCCACACATAGATTCCTTCGCCGAGTGTTCTTCGCACCCGTTCAATTTTCGGATTTACAATTCACGTGAGTACGATTCACGAAAAATACTGTTTACGAGTACTGTTCACCAGAAATACTGTTCACGACTACTGTTCGCGAAATACTGTTCACGAGTACTGTACACGAAAAATACTGTACACGAGTTACTGTTCACCCGAAATACCATTCACTATTTTTCAATGTTCAAGAGTACTGTTCGTGAAACACTGTTCACGATCTTTCACTGTTCACGAGTACTGTACACGAAAAATACTGTTCACGAGTTACTGTTCACGATTTTTCACTGTTCATGAGCACTGTTCGCGAAAATACTGTTCACGGATTTTACTATTCATCGAATTTACTGTTCATGAATTTTCGAAAATCCTGCACTTCTTCTGAATTGTTCTTGGTGGATCTAGTTTAGTCGTATTGAGTGTTGTGCTGTGGAGGGTGAGTTAGATGATGTGCAAGTTGTTTCTTTTGCTCCACTGTCTACGAATGTAATATGTATTGGTGAATCAATTTATTATGAGTTGAGAGAAAAAGAAAATGAGATGAGCGAAAAAGAGAGTGATAAAAAAGGCGGGATGGCCATCGATGAACAAAAAGAATTGCGTGAAAAAGAGGTCAAACAAACAAAAAAAGAAATTATATGTATGGCCCAAAAGAGTGAGGATGAGCGACTCTTTATTTTGAATAAACCACTTCATGTACATATGTGCAAAGTTGGTTTATTTTAATGAAGTAGCCGGTTCGATCCCGAGCATTGTTAAACTCTACTTGCAGGATTGTGGAAAAGGCATGAAATGTATTGATCTCCCTAGCTATCAAGAAAGACAAGATTTGAGGACAAATCTTTTTGAAGAAGGGGAGTATCATATGAATCTAGCCAGCCACTATGTGTTCCAAGAACCAATCCCGAGAGGACGATTGAAGATGTTAAATGTTGCCATTCATTCAACCAATGAAAGCTTGGAAATAAGAGAATACCATGTAAACAAAAAAAAAACTTTGGTTCATTATTGATTTGATATCAAATTGTGAGATTTTCTCTCAAATACACTTCGGTGTTTTCAAAATCGAACTTTCAAAAGGTGGATTCTTTTGTTCGTTCGTCTATCGATTTTCGCAAGTATTGCCAAAGACGGGTCCTTTGGAGGTTCTTACGGGATTGGTCGCCTATCGCTGATTTCTTGTTGATCTCACAATTTGATATCAAATCAATAATGAACCAAAGTTTTTTTTTTTGTTTACATGGTATTCTCTTAAATATAAGGTAACGAAAACCTAAATATAGAAAATTGCATATTTAAAGATAACAAATCAATACTTAATTTAGAATTAATTAAACTAAGGAAACTAGGTTAAGAAAATAGTCTTCTGGCGGCTCAAACTTCCCGCAACGTGCTAAAGCGCAAGCTTCCAATTCATCCTCTACTTGATGATGATGCGACCCGAACTCCTCGAGCCTTATTTCCAAGCTTTCATTGGTTGAATGAAGGGCAACATTCAACATCTTCAATCGTCCTCTCGGGATTGGTTCTTGGAACACATAGTGGCTGGCTAGATTCATATTGTACTCCCCTTCTTCAAAAAGATTTGTCCTCAAATCTTGTCTTTTTTGATAGCTAGGGAGATCAATACATTTCATGCCTTTTCCACAATCCTGCAACTAGAGTTTAACAATGCTCGGGATCGAACCGGCTACTTCATTGAAATAAAATAAACCAACTTTGCACAGATGTACATGAAGTGGTATATTCAAAATAAAGAGTCGCTCATCCTCACTTTTTTGGGCCATACATATAATTTTTTTTTTTGTTTGTTTGGCCTCTTTTTCTCACAACTCTTTTTGTTCATCGATGGTCATCCCGACTTTTTTATCACTCTCTTTTTCGTCCATCTCATTTTCTTTTTTTTTTCAATATCAGATCTATCAACGACTAAACTAGATCCACCAAGAACAATTCAGAAGAAGTGCAGGAATTTCGAAAATTCATGAACAGTAAATTCGATGAATAGTAAAATTCGTGAACAGTATTTTCGGGTGAACAGCAACTCATGTACAGTATTTTTCGTGTACAGTACTCGTGAACAGTGAAAAATCGTGAACAGTATTTCGCAAACAGTACTCGTGAACAGTGAAAATCGTGAACAGTTTTTCGGGTGAACATTACTCGTGAACAGTATTTTTCGTGAATCGTACTCGCGTGAATAGTAAATCCGAAAATTGAACGGGTGCGAATAACACTCACTCGAATCAAGCAAAACTGGCTCTGATACCAAATGATGCGATTCCTGAGGGTCAATAATTTTTTTATATTGACGTCGGCGAAGGAATCTGTGTGTGGCCCCGATGTGATTGAAACGAATGATGGATTTGTGTGATCCTCGCCTCTAGATCACGTGGTCTAGCAACAAGAAATCAGCGATAGGCAACCAATCCCGTAAGAACCTCCAAAGGACCCGTCTTTGGCAATACTTGCGAAAATCGATAGACGAACGAACAAAAGAATCCACCTTTGAAAGTTCGATTTTGAAAACACCGAAGTGTATTTGAGAGAAAATCTCACAATTTGATATCAAATCAATAATTAATCAAAGTTTTTTTTTTGTTTACATGGTGTTCTCTTAAACATAGGTAACGAAAACCTAAATATAGAAAATTGTATATTTAAAGATAACAGATCAATATTTAATTTAATATTAATTAAACTAAGGAAACTAGGTTAAGAAAATAGTCTTCTGGCGGCTCAAACTTCCCGCAACGCGCTAAGGCGCAAGCTTCCAATTCATCCTCTACTTGATGGTGATGCAACCCGAACCCCTCGAGCCTTATTTCCAAGCTTTCAACATTTTCAATCGTCATCTCGGAATTGATTCTTGGAACACATAGTGGCTGGCTAGATTCATATCAATCTTGATTTTCCCGGGCTAAGGGGATTTGATGGTACCCCTGATAATCATCCATAAAGCTCAATAATTCGAACCCGGATGTTGAGTCCACCAATTGATCAATCCGAGGAAGTGGATAACAATCTTTGGGACAAGCTTTATTTAGATCTTGGAAGTCTACGCACATTCTCCATTTCCTGGTAACTTTAGGAACAAGGACCACATTCGAGAGCCAAGTGGGAAATTGTACCTCCCGAATGTGGCCGGCCCACAACAATTCTTCCACCTGTTCATCAATGACTATGTCCTTCTCGGGACCAAAATGCCTTTTTTTCTGCTTCACAGGCCGGGATCCCGGGATAATATTCAGTTTATGCTCAGCCACGAGGGAGGAGATCCCGACTAATTCCTGTTGAGACCAAGCGAAAACATTGATGTTAGCTTTTAAACAATTTAAGATACTTACCTGGGTGGGAACATTAAGGTCTCGGGCCACCCGGATATGTTTCCCCAGCTCAACTTCCACCGCTTCTTGTTCTTCCTCCGCAACAAAATGCACCTCCTTTTCCCCGGCCACTTCCTCGGCTCGACTCACTCTCTTCCCCTTGTCTTCCTTCCTTGCCCTCTTTTGATCCACCCGGACAGTTTCCCCATAACACCTCCGGGAGGAAGGCTGATCTCCCCTGACTTCCTCGACTCGTCCTCGTACCGGAAATTTGATTTTCTGATGGTAAGTGGAGGCCACAGCTCTCATCTCGTTCATAGCTGGCCTCCCAAGGATAATGTTGTATGAAGATGGGGCATCCACCACTGTAAAAACCGTCATGACTATCTTTCGCACATCTCCAGTTCCCAGGGTTAATGTCAATGTTACTTTCCCGTCTGGATATACAGCGTGACCCGCGAAGCTAAGGCAGTCTCAACCGCCTCCAACTGGTACTCATGTAAATCCATTTGAATCAAGGCCTCTTTGAAGATGACATTGACAGAGCTGTCATTGTCAACGAAAAATCTTAATACATCATAATTGGCCACTCGGGCTTGAATAACCAGAGCATCATTATGGGGTAGACTGACTTCCCTTGAGGTCTTCTGGGCCAAAACTTATGACCGGCTCATTACTCCCCTTCCCATCAATTTCCAGACTCTCTTCTACTTCTTGTTTTCCGGGCCCGATTGGAATCGCCATCTATGGACCCTCCCAAAATCATTTTTATTACTCCTCAAATCGGGGAAAAGTCTTTCTTTTCTATTTGCTTATGCTTCTTTTCCCGGGAACTTCCCTCTTCTCTTCCGCTCCCACTTGAGACAGCTGCTGATCTCCCAGAAGTATTAGGTCCGGGGCGCCAGGCTAACCAGGGTGGTTGCCTTGGCTCACTATGTGTGTTAGATCTTGGCGCAGAACGCTGATTGGATTCTCTTTTTAAAGTTCGACACTCACTAGTGTCATGGGAACATTCTTTGTGGAGGGTGCAATACCCTTTCTTCTCTGGTCTCGACAATGGTGCCTTTGAACCCGGGCGCTGGGTCAAGTCTGAGCTACATTCTTGAACTTCCCGGTCCCGGGCGATTCTCAAGGGAATATGAGAAAAATGCTCTCTCCTCGGGCCTGACAACCCGATCTCCCCGGGCTCTTTTCAAAGCCTCTCTTTTTGGTTCTGGGCTTCTTCCATATTGATATATTTTTCCGTCCGGGATAAGAGATCTTCAAAATCTCCGGTCAACTTCTTTGTTAGAGATCGAAAGAAATCTCCTTCCCACAACCCCTGCATGAACGCAGTGGTTTTTTTCTCGGGGGCGCAGGCAGGGACATCCAAAGCTACTCGATTGAATCTTTTGATGTATGCTCTTAAAGTTTCATCATGTCCATGCTTCACTTCAAACAGACTAAAAGCAGTCTTCTTATATTTCTTGCTGCTGCTAAACTGGTGCAAAAATATTTTTTGAAAATCTTCAAAAGATTGGATAATTTGAGGCGCCAATCCTTCGAACCACCTCTGCGCGGAGTCCACCAAAGTAGTCAGGAACACTATGCATTTAATTTGATCCCCGTAACAATGTAGCATGGCCATGTTTTCGAATCTGGCAAGATGCTCTTCAGGGTCAGAACTCCCATCATAGTCCTTAAACCTGGCTGATTTGAAGTGCCCGGGAAGTGGTTCCCGGACGATGATGTCAGAGAATGGGCAACCCTTAATAACAACTTGAATAGAGCCGACTTGTCCCTCTAACACTTTCACCTACCTTTCCTGTCCTGAGCTACTCCTTCAATGTCTCGGGTCCCCCGGTATCCGGGCTCAAATCTTTCCATTGCCTCAGGTCATCCATGACCCAGGAATAGACCATATCCCTGACCCGGACATTATCCATGACCCGGGTCATCCCAGGGCATCAGTTGAGAAGGAATATTAGGGAAAAAGGTTTTGTAGCTTTATACAGTCGTTGTTTGGTGATGGTCATGTTCTTTGTAAAATAACTATTTTATTAATTAATAAGGGTATATTAGTAACTTCACAAGAAAAAAATGAGGGTGGGCCGCCCATGATCCCCCTCGTCCCTGTACGAGTCCGCCCCAGGCAAAACAACACCAACTAATACAGTCTAGAACCCAAGTGGTTCCATCCAAAGAACCTCAGGCATTCTCGTATAAAGTTGTTGAAGCAGCAAGAAACTTCTTGGTGTATTTTTTTTATATGAATAAAAAGTTCCATCACCAAATATCCATAGAGGTACTTTGATTCAATAGTAAATAAGCCTTGTGCACCTTTCTTCATATGGATTTGACAATTAAAAATGAATTGGATCAAGATACAAGGAAGTGTAAGACTGTGTTGATGCAAATGAATAGCAAAATTATTCAGCACGGAACCTCATAAAGGTTTTTGACAAACAGAATCTAGTACGTTTACACTATGGAGATGCACCTGAACTTTACATGCAGGCCACATAATACAAGGCCATCAGCAGTAGGAGACTCAATAAAAAGAGAAAGAGAAAGAGAAACCCACCTGTCTGACCGTATGCAAAACATGTTGCTTTGGTACGTTGAAAAATGGTAGGTATGATTGGCTCCACAGTGTTACGGTATACCTAATTAGACAAATCATAAGACCAAACGTGAGAACGTCCAAACAGAAATACGAACATCCCCACTCATTTCCAAACTTGTACATACGAATCCCACCCAGAGAAGAAAAAGTAAGGAATTTTTTTTTTCAGCATAAACCCTCGATCAAATCCACCCAACCCAAAGAAATGAGAAAGAGAAACTAAACAAAGTACATTCCAGCATATTTCTTTTTTTTATCATTATTACCTAGTGTGGAGGGGAGACTCGAACTCGAACTCGAACTCGAATCGTTATAAGGGGGAGAGGGTGAGACACCAATTGGGCTAGGAGCCCGGTCTCGCATATTTCTTAATGAAGGTATTACCTCATCATTCGTTACATACTCATCCAGAACCGCATCAAAATAGAACTCATGTTTCTCCACATAAGCTGTCAGGTCCACCTTCATTATGATTCTAAATTGTTAGCCCTGAATACCAAAAAGACTAATGGAAAATTATTTACTCAGTTCTATATTGATTTCTACACCACATTATCAAATGAAAAATACTGTTTCATGACGCTAAAACTGTTTCATACCTTTAATTTTGGTTCATGAACTGATAAATAAACATCATCAGACACAGTGACAACATCATCCTCTTTCCGAGCAATTTCCTTCCTATTTAAAGGTCTCTTACGCACCTGAATTCAGAGGAAAGATGTGCTTATATTTCTCACTCAACACACTCAAAGTAGCAATAAGAACTGCATTGATAGGTAATCCAGTTTCAAACACTTCCGTAAGTATGCAACATACCACAACTTTAATCTTGGCCACATTGTTTTCCCTTGAATTGTTCTCCTTCTCATTTGCCAACGATTCTGCAGCAGCTTCTACATCTGTCTGCACTCTTTGTTGTCTGCTGGCTATCTCTTCATGGTCAGTTTCAAAAGTTGTAGTAACAGTAGGCATGAAAGGTGATGGCTCGAACGGCTCCAAGATAACATGCTGAAAACAAATTAAATGAACTTACATCAGGACTGGACTTTACTTAGTCGCTACAAGGAAAAATTTTGTTTAACCAAGTCAATATTTAAGCATGCTTACATCAGATAATAGCTCTGTATCATCCATAGAATGTAGATCCAAAAGCCCAGCTCCGAAATCACCCCTAAACTCAGGGGAATAATATCCGTCTGACAAAGCAAATGCACCTGAACTATGGGTACTCGGAACATAAGGATCAGAAACAGATTCACCATTAAAATTGAGATTCCTCATCAGTTTGAAGAGCCTCTGCTTCTCTTCCGCGGACTGTGGTCCATAACCCTTCGCACACAACCACAAAATCCTCTATCAATCAGAAGATTAAGATGCAAGAACTAAAAGATTATTCACTCATACACTCCCCTCACCACCACAACCGGCAAAAAAAAAAAAGAAGAAACAGAAGAAGAAAGCATGTACGCAGTAACAGAAATGCTCAGAAAAACAGGATGGTCTTCCTTAGTTTTTGTCACTTATGATAAAAGTTCTAATTTTCACAATACATTTTCCTAAGTGAAAGAGAATAACAATGCACCTGAAAATGTTGTCCCAAAAACAACTTAAATGAAACGCGCTAAAGAAAGAGGAGAACAAATCATAAAAGAAGTGGGCGTACATACAAGGAAATACTATTATTACCTGCATTAAAAGGTTCGGCAGCACGCGATGATCAACCGCATTGGATGCAATAGGAGAGGCCAGATGCTGCAATCCAGCAGACTGGAGCCATCGCGCCATTACAGCGGCGTCGCCCGCATCACCACCGGACATACTAGGTCCAGTATTGTCATACAAGACGGTGGCCGCCGCCGCACCGCTCGGCTGCACCTGGCCGCCGACGTGGCGCATCGATCTCTTAAGGGGAGCCAATTTTCAAGATCTGTTAAACAAAAACTTCCAAGAATCAACAGTTGATGGTTTCAGCAAACAACAACAATAATGATGATGACAAGTATCGTTCACGTTAAAAATAACAATACCTTAAAATTCAAAACGGGACGATTTTAATAAAATACTTAGATGGGAAATTCGAAACAAAATCAAAACTTCAAACGCGATCCCCACACGCACCCGCAATGCAATATAATTAACACCTAGATGGGAAATCCGAAACAAAATCAAAACATCAAACGCGATCCCATGCAATACCTAAAAAAACAGCTCGGTTCCCCAGAAAATGTCTACAATGCCGATTGCATCACCAAAAATGAAAACCCTGATAAGATCAACCCAAAGACAACACATTTCAATCGAAAAAACAAATAATCAAAAGCGGGCCAAGATTAAATACATAAACAAACATATCCACACCCATATACGGGAATCAACACCGATTCATCAAGAAACGGTACAGATCTGCAAATTCAAAAATATAGAATCAATAATAAAGAATTGAGTTGGCGAGATCTTCACAAAAATATTAAGAGATTACTTTGAGAATAGTGAACAGAAAGCATCAAGCGATCATGAAAAAGAACCTGAATATACATACACACACATACAGAAGCTTTGGTATTTTTACTTAGCTTTAGAGTTTGTAAGAAGAAATTGTATATATAAACGGCTAATTTGAAAATCGTATGCATGAACATTTTTGCCCTTTCAACCAACCTATTAATTTAACACACGGATCTAAGTACATAAAATAGGTGGATTCAATCTATAATTATAATTAAAAATAAGAAAAAAATTGTGTAAGACAATGAGTAGTATTGTGTGAGACGAATCTCTTGTTTGCATCATTCATGAAAAAATATTACTTTTTATTCCAAGAGTATTACTTTTTATTGTGAATATCTGTGAGATTGACCCGTCTAACAGATCAGATTCGTGAGACCGTCTCACAAAATATTTACTTTTAAAAATAATTTTTTTTTATGATCCATTCAAATCGGAATCTTACTACAAATTGTTCCGTTAAACCGTCTTCTAACAATCAATTGAAGTTTGTCTGATACGATCTTGCTGTGCTGATTTGGTAAAAAAAGTAGAAATTATCCGAAACCACCACAAATTTAGAGAGTTATTAAGTTACCCCACCTAAACATAAATTCCAGTGTTCTTTTAAAACTCTTGATTTAATATAGTTTCTATTTGTTTACCACATAATTATGTACATCCATAAAATATACAATTAGATTTTTTGTGAGACGGTCTCACAAATCTTTATCTGTAAGACGGGTCAACCATTCCGATATTCACAATAAAAAATAATACTCTTAGCATAAAAAATAATATTTTTTCATGAATGACCCAAATAAGATATATGTCTCACAAAATACGACTCGTGAGATCGTCTCACGCAAATTTTTGCATATACATTAAGGTAGATCCAAATAATTATTAAATAGGGTGGAGTCGGATAGGTCATAGGAAGTAAAGGAGATGATTTTTTGTATTTAATAACATCTATAGATATTTTTTAAAAAATATAATATACAAACATAGAACAACCCGGTTCATTTTTAGATGTGAACTTTTTACGTTATTCGATGCAAGACTTCACGTTAAAAATTAAGATATTGTCAATTGTATTTCATTATGTTATGTCATGGATGTAAATGAATCAAATTGAGTCGAATAATAGTTAAAATATAATGTTCGAACTAGGCTCGAATTAACAGCTAGATTCAAAGCTCGAAAGTTTTAAATTTTTTTGCTCGAGTTCCGCTATAAATATTTGAATATATTTGTGAGCTATTCGAACTATTGTTCGGACAGTAATGTTCGACAAAGAAGGTTCAAAAGTTCGAAATGTATATATATTTAATATATAATTATATTATTAAAATATTAAGGCTCCGGACAGTAATGTTCGACAAAGAAGGTTCAAAAGTTCGAAATGTATATATATTTAATATATAATTATATTATTAAAATATTAAGGCTCGCGAACTATCGAATAAAATAATTTTGGCTCGAGTTCAGCTCGAAAAAAATTTAGAATTTGGCTCAAGTTCCATAGATTCGTATACAAATCAAATATTTATCGAGTTAATTCGAAAAATTCGCGAATCAACTTGATTCATTTACAGTACTGCACTAGATCAAAGTTCATAACAATGTCCACATCGAATTTACTCATTGATTCAACTAGGCGTTTGTTCACTCCTTTTTCTCATGGGTAGCCAAAGTGGACACAATTAAGTTGATGAAGATTAGATGCATTGTGGTTAGCGGCCAAAAAACACAAAGTAATTGCAAGGGAAAAAAATGACAGGAAATAAAAAAAACAAAGTGAGGTGGCAAAATTAATTAATCTAATATTTTTTGTAGACAAATTTTCTTTTTTAATTATTAAATATGTTAGAAAATATTAACCAAATTAGTCCTCGATCGATTAAATTACGATTATACCCTTGATGGCAGCTGACTTGCTGAATTTGATGGTACAAAAGCAATTTATGGTTTCTGACACCTTTGCCTCCCAATTTCAATCCAACCATGTCAAACCCTACTTGTCATTTAAATAAATAAATAATACATGTATATATATATATATATATATATATATATAACTTTAATATAATGTTCAATGATAGATATGTATTATAAAATTACTATTATATCATAAAATTTTATTGTAACGTCCCAGATTCGAGGACTCTGCTCACTGTATCAAGACGAGTCTTTCCAGCGTGCTTATGTTCTCTCACTCACACGCACCCCGGGAAACTTCCCAGGAGGTCACTCATCCCAAAATTACCCCAAGTCAAACACGCTTAACTTTGGAGTTCTTGTGTGATGAGCTACCGAAAAGAAGATGCACATTCGTGATATGAATAGTACCAATCAAATCTTTTAAGCCTTCTTCAACTGTACAGTCCATTACATTGAACAGTCTCGGAATCCCTCTCATTCTCATGTGTGATCGGTTCATTCATGTTCCCTCCACCTAGAAACCTGCCAGGTGCCGCTCATTGTCGTGCAACCTCATGGCACCGACGATCACCCCCCGCCCTCTTCGGCCCCGGGCCTCACATGTATATATAATAGATAATGAAATTTGAAAAATAAAATTTTTATAGGGAAATTTTTTTTGATTTAAAAACTGTTGTTCGAATTTGATCGTATATGCATCATTATTCTAAAATACATTCAGCTCACACAATTCTTAACAAACAATCGTAGTAACATTTCGAGCATAATATAAATCATACGTATCAGATAAATATGTGTAAGGCCACATACATGATCAAGAAAATTTTTTATAGAATTCGACTTCAAGTTTCACATAATCAATTCAACATCTGACGTTAACTCAATAAAATTAAATGTTGGATTTAATATTGCAGTCCCAACTTATTATGGCGTCAAGTGAGATTTGGGTCCCTACCACATAAAATAAATCCCATTGTTTTCACACTTTATTATTGGAGAAATTTACATAAACGTGGATTGTTAATTACACTCTTCTAATCATCGTAAGTGCATGTGTTTAAATTAATGTTCTTGGAAATCCCTTTTTCTATTTAAAAAAAAATTAATGATTAGTAAGACATTTTTATTATAGAAAAAATAGCGTATTGCGCCATATACAAATTTAAAAGAGTAAGTTTCTTGTGAGACGGTCTCACGAATCTTTATATGTGAGACGAGTCAACCATACCGGATATTCACAATAAAAAATAATACTCTTAGAATAAAAATTAATAATTTTTCATGGATGACCCAAATAAGAGATCTGTCTCACAAAATAAAACCCGTGAGACTGTCTCACGTAAGTTTTTATCAATTTAAAATATGCAAATGCATGCTATTTCAATTGCTTATAGTTCAATAATTTCATGAAATTTCAAGATCTTGTCATATTTCTGAACAAGGAAATTGTAATAAATGATGTTGATCTTGACAATGATGAATTATCTTCCATTAATAATAATCCTAAGGTTTGCTCAAACGGCAGCGTAGTCGAAATCAAGCAATTGTGATGGAATAAAGATACCAAATTGGGAATCAAAGGTAATATGTATATACTTTTTAGAATGTTAGAAATAATAATATTGATAAAAACAGAAACACGCATATGTTTGGGGTAATAAGACTAAAAAAATTGTTTATATTTATTTTAATTTTTTTTAAAAAATATTAACTTTTAATATCTATAGTAAAAAAAAAAATTTTAAAATGATGGAGAATAAATAAAGTATGCATATGAGATGAAACTTTGCTAAAATATTTAGGGTAAAAAGTTCTTAATATGTATATAAAAAAAATTACTTAACAGATGGAAAATAATAATAAAAATTTTGAGCAATGGAAAATAATAAACATAAACATCACAAAAGGGAAAAAAAAGGAATCTAATATTTATTAGGCTTTTTAAAATTATTTTCCCTGGAATATGACTTTTAATATAATTATTTATCTATTTATTATTTTGGGGAGGCAGAAAAATATAAATATACTATTTTACACTTTTCAAATAATAAGGAATAATATATTTACGCACAATAATTAATTCAAGGGGGGGAAAAAGCTTGTAAAATATTTCACGTGTATTCAATTCATTCACCCACTCTTGATGCAGCCTAACATATCATGCCTTGCACTGCACTTTTTTTTTTTTACGACTTTTTTGCTTTAGCTTGAAAAATGGACATTGAATATATATATAAGTTCATCATTATGTTTGGATTAATATATTTAAATTAATTGAAAAGATTAATTTATATATACATATTTAAATTAATCCAGCAAACAACCAGTGATTAAAATTATATATTTCAAATGCACTTTAAGATACAAATTTTTTTTTTAACAATATAAAGATTTGTTCTTTGAATTTGTTTCAAGATCCTGAAATTTGTATTAAAAAAATTCTCATTTCCTAAATTTCAATGAAAATAATCATACAATAGAGAATTTGCATACTTTACAATTTACTTGCCTATGCTATACATTTATGGGCTGTATTCAATCTAAACTTTTAATGACTTTTATGGAATTTTAAAATCTAGAGGTATTCAATTTAAACTTTTATATACTCTATATATGTTTAGTGGTATTCAACATGGATTTTGGTAGAGTTTTAAAAAGTCATGTTGTATTCAAACTAGACTTTTTAAAACTCTTCATAAGTCAAGAGGTATCCAAAAAATTCATAGATTTTCAAGGATTCTTATTTTATTATTCATGTACAAACCTTGAAGCATTATGTACAATTACAGAAAATCTAAAATATTCTTCCACCTATACCAAAGATTTTGATGGACTTTCTTTTTTGTAAAATACGCTATCTCTCTTCTGTCTCAAGCCATCGCTAGGGTTCTTCACTCTCTCAAAAAAATTTCTTATATTCAAAGGTATGATTGATCATTCTTGAATTTATTATATTGCCAATATTTATGTGTAAAAATAGATGAATTGTTGTTTTTTTCTTGAATCATTATGATGATTGTATTTCATAAATTTTCGTTCATCTCATAAAAACGATGAATGATCCGACATGTGATGAATTGTGTTTTTTTTTTTGAATCATTATGATTATTGTATACCAAAGGAGTGTCGATTTGAAATTCATCACATCGACATGATTATTTGACGTAAATGAACCTTTAGTAGTTGTTCGGTAACACAATTCAAAGCATCATGTTTGATGGTTGGACCGTTCAAGCTTTAAGATTAGACCTACCAATTCCAACTAAATTTTTTTCAACGAAAATTGGCTTTACCATATTACACGAGAATTGGCTTTACCATATTACCTACCAATTCCATATTCCTCACGCTCGCATAAACATTGTATTGATTTATTCAAGGAAAAAAATATTTTTTTTATTTCATAATCAGTGTACTGGATTCTCAAGCCATATCCAATGGCAGATGAAGCATCCAAGGGGCGAGAACCTCGCCGAGGTCCTAATAGCAGTGGAAAAAAAATGATTATGATTATTGAACAAGCCATCTCATCACATCGACACTCCTTTGAATGGTGTTACCACATATTATACCGTGTTTCTTTGTTTGCTTCAATGAGTGTGGGAAGATAACGCCATTTTTCAGCTGTTAGGAATAGAAGAGTTAAGAGCATATTAATTTTTCCTTCTCGGCTGTGAACCCTTTTATTTTCTTGCAAGTATTCATTTTTATTTCAATATATATACTATGAAGGTATGATGCATTTTTACACGTGTAGGCTGATGCATATTTAATGTTCTAACATGTTTGATAAAAAATTTAAGAACTCCATGCTTATATTTTAATATACTTATTGAGATATTTAACTTGTACCTTTTCTTAAGAAATTATAAATGGGCGATTCACAAACAAAATATAATTTGTGGACGACTGAGGAGATCAATGAATTATTAAAACTCATGGTCGATGCTGCCACGAGAGGATGGCGTGATAAGAATGAGATGCTGAACAAAAGAACAGTGGAAATAAATATACTTCCTACTCTTAACGGAAAACTGGGGTGTGAAAAGACTTTCGCACAATATCAAAGTCGTTTGAAATGGTTCAAACAACAATACAATAATTATTCTAAGCTTACGCGTCATAGTTCTGGGTTTGGATGGGATCCTGAGACAAAGAAATTCACGGCTAATGATGAAGTATGTAATGAATATTTTAAGGTGAGAATCTCAAATTAGAATAATAAAATTTACATTTTTCAATTAAAATTAGAATTATTTTTAACACTTGTTGCTTTTTGTTCTTTGACAGTCTCATCCTAAACATGAACATTATCGGACAAGCACTTTTGAAGATTATGAAGATTTGAGAATTGCAGTTGGGAATGGAACAACCACATGAAAGTGTTCAATTGGATTAGGAGATGACACTGATGTGAGAACATTTGAGACTGAACAAAATAAAAGTACTAGCTTAATAGATGATTACATGTTTGATTACGATAGTGGTGAATTCATTCAAAGTGAAAGGCAAGAATCTTCATATCAGCCTCCACTTCATGATGACTTTACTTCTCCATTACCTTCTCAACCAATGAGTTCAGAGGTTCCACCTAGGGGTGGGTATCGGTATGAAATTTTTTTCTATCGATACTGATACCGAAAATTCGGTATACCGCACATTCGGTATGAAAAAAGTTCATACCGATACCGTACCGACACCGAAAATTTTGTCGGTATACCGAAAAAAATGTCGGTATACCGAAATGTTTTCGGTATACCGACATTTTTTCGGTATGCCGAACTTAAATTTAAAAAAATAATAATAAAAAACTATTTTCGGTATTTCGGTATATACCGAAATACCGAAAAAAAAAATATTCTGTACCGATATCGATACCGAAAATTTCGGTACGGTATGAAATTTTCGATATACCGATTTTTTCGGTATTTTTTCGGTACGATTTTTCGGTATTTCGGTATTTTTTCCCACCCCTAGTTCCACCAGCCACTAGATAACGAGATAGGATAGAGTTTGAAACAAAATCGAGCACATCAAAGAATCTTGACCAAGATATTATGCATAAGCTCTCTTACAACCTTGAGAATGTAGCTTCTAAGATTGAATCAATTGGTGATGTAGATGATAATTGTTGGGATGCTATTAAGGAAGTCCCAAACTTGGAGAATAGTACTCGGTACAAGGTGCTTGACTTACTTAATACTAGATCAAAGAAGATGGCTTTCCTGAAAATGATAATCGAAGAGCGCTTGGAATGGATAGACTATAAGTTAAATGAATGCTTGATTTTTGGTGGCATAAATGAGTGATAAACATTGTGTTAAAATGTTTACTAATATTTTTTTGAATTGCTTTTTAATTATTGAACTGATAGCGAATTTGAACTTTTGGATTATTTCTATTCTATAATTACTCCGTTTTTTTATGGAACATATCATGTTTTGGTCAGAGATATGATGTTTTTTCATGGATTCATAGTTTTTTTATTTTCATTACTTGTTTTATGTCAAGTGGTTAATTTAAATGTCAAATATCAATGTGCACAACGTAGATGAACAAATGGAAGAAAAAGAGCTGGGAGAAGAATTACATGAAACTTTTGAGTATTTGTTGATCCAAATATTTGAGATCCTATATGTGCTAAATGAGCACATAATTAACATTCATAGAGAACGTGTCCATCCTCCCTTAACTAGACAATCAACAACTACAAGTGGATACGATTATATTCATAGAATATTAAAAGAGGATCCAACAAATTTTCGAGAAATTTACAGAATGTAACCCGATATTTTTTTTAAAGTTATGCACCATTCTTAGAGAAAGAACACCCTTACAAGACACAAGATACATTTGTGTTGAAGAAATGCTTGCCATGTTTTTACTTATTGTTGGTCAAAATACTCGATATTGCTTGATTCGTAAAACATTTGGTCGATCACACTACAATACTAGTCAAAACTTCAGCAAGATGTTGAGAGCATTAAACAGCATTGCTGTAGATATGATGGCTAAACCTGGATCAGCTGTACCAGAAAGAATAAGAGAGAGTACAAGATTCTACCCTTAATTTAAAGTAAGTAATAAAATTCTTATATTATTTTTTTTGTTTTTTTTATTGTTGTAATTATTGTTATTGCTATTCATGTTGTTGGTGCAGGATTGCATTGGAGCTATTGATGGAACTCATATTCCAGCGACAGTGTCTGAGCGTGACAATAACAGTTACCGTAATCGCCACGGAGTAATTTCTCAAAATGTTTTGGCAGCTTGTAACTTTGATTTAGAATTCATTTACGTACTCAGCGGATGGGAGAGATCTGCTCATGATTCACACGTGTTGGCTGATTCTTTATCAAGAAATAATGGACTTAAAGTGCCACAAGGTATATATTTGTTTCCTATATATTACATGACTATTTATATTTTTTGTAACTTTCAAAGATTATGTATATTATTCATTAGTTAATTAACTTTACAAATATGATTTGATAGGTAAATATTTTTTAGTGGATGATGGATATCCAAATCGACGTCAATTCTTGGCTCCTTTTCGAGGTGTACGTTATCATCTTCAAGAATTCACAGGTCAAGGTCGTCACCCTGAAGATGCTAAAGAGTTGTTCAATCTTCGTCATGCTTCTTTGAGGAATGTTATAGAGCGGACATTTGATATATTTAAATCACGGTTCAAATTATTCAAGATGGCCCCTCCATTTCCATATACGACCCAAACAGAGCTTGTATTGGCTTGTGCCGGATTACACAATTTTCTTCGAAAGGAGTGTCGATGTGATGAATTTCAAATTGAACCAGATAACGAAGCTCAATTGTCTTCATCGGCACAAGTTTATGGAGATGACAACTTTGATCAGTTATTTGATACTCAAGAACAACAACGAGCAAGAGCTAATGCATGGAGGGATATCATAGCCAATGGAATGTGGAGCGATGTTGATCAAATTGTCAATAATGATTAGATTTTTTTTATGTAAAAGTCTACTTATTATTTTGATTGTTCATTTTAATAAAATTTTATTATGAACTTATAAAAATATTGTTCATTAATATGTTGAATTGACATAAAGAATGAAATTTTGATTTCAATAAATTAGATAGTTCATATGTCGTTTTTCATAAATTAAATTTATTTAACCTTTAAGTAAGTAAAATTCATTTACATTTTCATAAATAAAAAAAATTAAAATTGAATATGTTATACATGTCCAATAATTATTTAAAAGAAATTAATAAAAAAATAAATCACAATTATAAAAGTTTACAAAAGTTTACAAAAGTCTACAAAAATCTTGAAAAAAAGTCTATAAGAGTCTATGAAATATGGTTTACAATTTCATGAGATTATATAAAAGTCAATCAAAATCCATCAACTCCACAAAAATCCATCTTTTAAAAAAAGTCATTAAAAGTCATTAAAAGTTTAAATTGAATACACCCCCCTTAGTTACTAGTAGACACGAAATGCACTAGTTGAAGTTTATTCGCGATTCGAATGATTTAAACATGTGTAATTGGTTCAAACTTTTTTAAGGAAGATCGGATAAAGATCGTCTCACAAAATTTTTTTTATTATAATGAAATTATTTTAAAGAAAATGATTTTAGATTTGAAAATTTGAAGTCGATGGTGATTAAATATTATTGATTTAAGAATCCATAGGGTCAAAACGGTAATCAGACAGCAGCTCCATGTTCATACAAACACACACTCTTTACGTCCGTACGACAAAGCGGAAAAACCCCAGAAAAGAAATCGAACACAAAATCGTTAAAATAAACAAATGGAACCAAATTTCAAATCTTCGGTTCCATGGAACAGATCAAGATCTCAGTCAAGCTCCAGAATCATCGTCTCCGCCAAAGATCGAGACTCTGTTGAAGAGAAGCAGTAGGACGAGGAGGAGAAACAGCGCGACGCCGAGAGGCGAGCCACTGACGCGGTGAATAGAGTTCGGCTCACCGGAGGAGAATATTCCGGCGACGAAGGATCCGCTGTCGGAGGATAGGAACTGGATGGTAAGGAGGAGCAGTATCGGCAGGAAGAGGAGACCTACTGGAGTCAGCAGCTCAGCAATGAAGCCTGTGACCGCCTCACCTTGGTCTCCAAACAAGGTTGGCACCACCATGACAACCACCACCACCACCGCCAAGATGGCTGCGTGGGGAGGACCGGCGCGGCGTTCCTCTAGCATTTTGGTTTGATGTGGGTGCGCTTGTTGCTTTCTCCGTCGGGTTGGGCTAGCTGGCCTGGTCGTGACTAGAATAGGGCAATTGGACGAAAACTTCATTTGAAATTATAATATAATATTATTTCGTAGGTAATTAAATATTTTTCAATTAATTTATGGGTAAACTGAGAAAAAATACTCAAATCCAAACTCAACTTTATTTTAATCCCTAACACATCAAAGCTTTGTTTCCACTCCCTATAAGCATTTAAAAGGACAAAAATACCCTTACATGTGATATATTAAACGATTGATTTTCTTGGACGGAAAATGACATCAGAGCTGAGCTAAAATTATTTCAAACATATAAATTTATTATTAATGAGTAATTAAATGTTTGAGGAGGAGAATTTTCTCAAATTACATGGATCCGAACAGAGGTTCGAGATTAATTATTTACAGGATATATTCCAAATTTTTGGAATATTCGAAGCATGAAGATCTAAAGAACTTTCAGAATCCTAAGGTAAACTTATGATTCAAAATAACATATTCCTAGAAATAGCACCGGATTCCTCTAAACTCTCTGGAGATTTTAGAGAAATTCAAAAGACAGTACAAAACTATGTCACTATGATATATTATGTACCACAAAAGTTGGAGAAGATATTTGAAAACCAGGAAAAAAATTTTAAAATATTAAAGGAGATTCAAATAAGAATTCAAAATGTATAACAAAATCCAAGTTCTTGTAAAAGAACTTGAGAAGGAAGGTTACCACCATTCTTTGGTAATGAACTTTTGTTACATCAACGAAGGATGATCAAAGTAATGCCTGAATTAAGTATAATTTGAACCCTTTATTTTATCACGATGATAGATAGCACTGCAAGTAAATGCCTGAATATTAGTTATTACATGGGAAAAAAACGAGCAAATTAAGCTACAAATTTCAGTAGTTGAAGAATTCCAACCACTCAATGTTGGTCACAAGTTGGTACAACATCAACATGCATCAATTATTATTATTATTTTTTTAAAAAAAAACAAACACCGACTGCAAGGTATGTGCTATGATTAAAAACAAAAAATTCAAAAAATGGAGGTGGAGCAGACTAAAACCACCTCATACCAGATTCCTCATGTCGGAATCCAAGAAATATAAAGAAAAACGAAAGCTATAGTTGTCTTGGGTGGAAGACAAAGGTTAATAGTTAGGTTGTTGTTTCTAATGTAACTGCTCGATTTGTTATTATCATTTACGGCGGGGACTTGGCAATCACTGCTATCGGGGTATCCAAATAATTTTTGACCTTTAAGAAATAACGTGCAAAGAACACTAGGTAATTAGGTAGATCTAACTAAGCAAGCCTAGAGGTGTAAACGAACCATTTAAAGTCGGCTCGAAAAATATTTTATTTATATTTGAGCCAGTCGAACGTTAGAGCGCAAATGATATTGTTCGATAGTTTGAAAAAACCGCCCGCGAACTTTATTATTTTATTAATATAATTATATAGTAAATAAATAAATTTCGAGATTTTCAAGTAATTATTTGCGAGCAATGCTTCGAATCTTTTTGAGCCGAACTTGAACTTAAGTTTTAATTCGGACCAAGTTCGAGTAGAAATTTTTAAAATTTTTGAGCTTCGAATCGAGCTCAACCTCGAATAGAACTAATTCGAGCCGAATTCGAATATTAAAATTTTCTACACATTCGGTTCAATTCAGTTTGTTTACACCCTAAGCGTACCTTGTGCAGCATATTAAACCGGTAAATTTTCATGGATGGGTTTATCTGAACATATACAGAAGTTTGAATATACATATCTATACTATGTACTAAGCTAGTGACAAGTACAAATCTTATAGAGATTTTATTCGTATTTGTGTTTATCTGGCATTTTTATTTCATATTTTTCTTATTTTATTCATTTTTATTATTCGTATTTGTGTTTATCTGGCATTTTTATTTCATATTTTTGCTTATTTTATTTATTTTTAGATTGGACCAAAATATTAAAAAGCATAAACATGGAGATAAGGTCATAGAATTCAATGTCATGTATGAAAGTCACTAGGGAAAATGGAAAGAGAAAACGCTGCAAAGAATCTCGATAATTAAAGAAAGAATTGATGAAGAGTTTTGCCTTATTTTCTAAAGTGATTTTACAATAATTCAAAACAACAAAATACTAAAAGAAAAGGATTTTGTAAGAATTTGACAAATTATAAGACATGTTACATGAGCTACAAATTGGAGAAAGATGAAGACAACTTCAGAAAACACTGTAGAACATCATATGCAACAAATAAACTTTTCTCTGAGAAGGAGGCTTAAGTTGAAAACTTGGAGGAATATTTCAATATTCTCAAGAACACACATCTAAATCGTTGAAATTTTATTTTTATTTTTCTCGATTACGTTTTTCTATTAATTTCAACATGGGTTTTTGATTTTGTTTTGAGTTTATGGATAGAGCTTCGTAGACTAAGACCGTGATAAGGCCAAGACAAGTTATTTTTAATGCTTTTAATTTGATTTGATTATTTATTTTGATTCATTGATTTATGTCGTTGAACACACGTGATTTAATGTGGCCAATTAAATTATATGATTTGTTGTTTAGTATAAAATTGGAATACGATAGATTAATATTTGTTCCACTAAATCAATCAACATATAAAAAATAACTAGGAATAGATATTATTTTTATATGTGACTTTAGGTTGAAAAACTGAAATTCCATAGCAACTTAGTGCAATTGAATCTAATTAAATTCAATTATGAATAGTTAGACTATTAGATTTAATTAAGTTTATTAACTCGATTAATTATTTAATAAATAATCCAGTGAATTTTGTTATGAAGTAAGTAATTAATTTATTGAATTTGAATTTGACACTTAGATTATAAATTAGCTTGATATCGTTGAGCGCATTATTCATTTTTAAGAATTTGAAGTTTCCCTCAAATCAATGTCTCGTCGTTAGTTTTATTTTTGTGCATTAGTTATGTGTGACCCAAATTCTAAAATATATAAACATTAACATAATAACGGAAGCGTAACTACAATTTATTTAAATACATGGTATTGCGTCAAACAACGCATACTCTAAACGGCCACATGACAACGACCACACGACATACTATTTTACAATACACTTTGGGACAATTGAACATATTAACCCTTTAATTTTCTCCGAGTGTGCAGGATCTGGTTCTCATATATTTGGAATTTACAGTAAATAGAAGAAAAAAGAGGTTAAGTCTATGAGTACTTAGTGAGGTAATATTCTTGATTTTCATTTATATATCAAATAAATTAATCTTGTACCAAGACTGTAATCAATATGTTATGATGTATTGCAATGAACAAAACAATGATGTAATGTCAAGAATATGCAATGACTGTTTTAGATTCTAAAATGATTGTGTATGCTAAAGATGTGACTCCCAGCATCATTCATTGTAGCTATTTTCTCCGCGTACTCAAGTAGAATCCGTACAATCCATCAGTTACGAGCCAAGGTGAATTCACAATGCCGGACCGAAGTCACGTTGTTCAGATGAATCATATACCTGAATTTGAAACTCATTATTCATTGGATTCACTTTCTGGGCCAAAGTCACGTTGTCAAGTGGACTAAAAATTTTGGTACAATGATCGGTGTCCTGGCTCCATTCAGTCATTGGTTTACAATCATGTATCATTAATTGAAAACAATCATGTATCATTAATTAACCAAGAATCAAGTACGCCAGAAAATCAAATTGGCAAATCAGTATGATCAATTGAGTTATAAATTACTCAATATGATGTAATATGTAGAACAATTAGTATTTGATGAAATTACGGGAAATTCCAAGCAAAATTCCAAATGGTGCATATGAAATAAAATTGGTAATAAGCATCACATTTCTATCTTACTCAATGATTTTCTTTTTCATTTTTTTGTTGCAATATTCCTATAATCATCAATTTTTTGACAACTTATGCGTTAGTAAGATTCTTATATAATTGATTTTACCTAAGTTCAAACATTTGTCAAACTTAGGTTTGGACACAACTTTAAAATTTACGAGAAAAAGCATAATAATTCGAAATCAGCTCCAAAAATTTTGAAATATTCACAGTAAGTGAATCTTCTTAAATTTTAAAAATTTGTATAGAATTTTTTTCAAAATTTTAAACTCATTTTGTCCATATTGTGTATTTACAAACTGGCCTTCAAGGGGTTTTGGCGGTTAATCATCCCAAAAATTTGTAGCAAATTATCTTGTTTTCATAAAAAAAAATTCATAGAAATTCACTATCCAATCATAAAATTCTGAAATTTGAAATTATAGCCTAGAACAAGTGCAGAAAATGTCAGAAATTAAAATTCCAATCAGGGGGAGGGGGAAAGTGTGGACTACACGCGTCACTATTAAGGCTGTGTGATAGGCTCATAATAGTTGGCATTTTTTTGTTGTCATATCTCTCATTGTTACCACTTCCAACGTGCTTAATTGACACATTTTTGTGTGATTTTATTGTAGGAGAAAGTTTTCTGTTCATGCGATAAATTGGGCTAAAAAAAGTGATTTTATATCACAATTAAAGTAGTCGATATGATCGTAGTGGAAGACTTGAACATAAAAATTCAGAAGTGGTTTTTGGATCAGGCGTGATCACGCCTTATAAATGCTCCTCGGCTGCTTAGTGAGAATTGAAGAATTTTCATAAAAAGAAAAAAGAAAAAGCCTACACTATTCACGTTAAAAGGGAAGTGGCTGCAGAATTTTCATTTTCAACTCACAATTCTCCAACCTCTTCTCCAAAAACTCACGTGAAAGAAGGATAAGAAAGGCGCAAGGATTTTCTCCACAACTCTAGGCTAAGTTTTATTTCTGATTTAAGGGTTGTTTTTACTGTTTAATTTATCACTGTGAGGTTTTCATTCTTAAATTCAATATTCTTTTTATTCCAAGTATTTGTTGATTTATGATTTAATTCTATGAATATTGTATATCGTTTAATCTGACAATTTAATTTGATATATGATTTTTTACTGCTAACCATGAATTCAGTGATGAATGATTGGTACACGAGTAGCATAGATTAGATGTGTTGTGCTATCATAATATATTTAATCTAAATAAATCAACGAAACTCGATCTATCAATTGCAGCTATCTCGGTTGTTAGATTTTAGGATTAACTGTTTTCACAAATCTAAAAGCTATCTTTAATTAATATGGAACGCTATCGTGCCCAGTTGGTTATTGCTAAGTTTTGACGGGATGCTGGGTTCGGTCAATTAATTTAGGAAAACACAAGAATTTTAGCGGCTATCCCTATAATTCTAAGGTTAATTGCTTGGAACAACTTGAATAAATTATTTGTATGCCGATGAACAGTGAAATAATTAAATAGTAGAACTCCCTTGAATGAGATCTTTCTCGTATTAAATTCTTCACTTTATGCTAGTTGATTAATTATCATTTAAATTTATTGTTTTTCCTTTCTTGGATAAATTTAGTTTAGTATTTTATTAAATTCATATTCCGAAATCCCCCCTTTATTTGCATTTTTATCGAAAGAAATCATCTCTCGTTCCCTGTGGATTCGACCCTACTCACCATTACACTCATTTTACTTAGAGAGTAGGAATTTAATTTTAGTGGCACAACGACGGTACACCACTGTGACCGAGTTTCAGACACCTTGCACGGTCGAAACTTTCAAGGTGGACTTAATTTATTAAGATATTGTGAGAACCTCATATTGTATTATCGTAAATCATATGTTGATTATCGATAATTTATGACATTGTAATGTTATTAAATGCATGAAATATATAAGTGACACATGTTATGATTTTTAGTATAATCATATGAGTATTAGTCTAAATGAAATGAAACTAATTTCATTAGAAAGATAATACATAGTACTAAAACTTTCATGTCTTGAGTTTTGTCCAAATCCATTTGGAAATAGGGGCAAAATCATTCTGAAATATGTCGGGTGCATTGAAGTTCCCACACTGACATATTTTGGGAGAACAAGCATAACTTTCGAGTCCGATATCCAAATTTAGTGAGGTTAGTGGCAAATGAAAGCCAAGACATAGATCTACAACTTTTATGTTGATCAATTTTACTAAATCAAAACCTATCATTCCGGACAGAACATGGTGCGCTATAGCGCTACTTCCTGTGCGCCCCAGCGCGACATTATCAAGGCTTGTGAACAGAACTCGGCGCGCTAGGTCGCCACTTCATTTCCGCCCCAGCGCGACATTAAAGAACATTTTGGATAGAGCCTGGTGTGCTAGGGCGCCTCTTCATGACCGCCCCAGCGCGGCACGATAAACTTGCTTCGGGCAGAACTCCGCGTGCTAGGCCGCCACTTCTTGTGCGCCCAAGGGCGAATACTTCAGGTGCAAATTGATAAGAATGATTAATTTCTTCATTTTCATTATGGTTCAGAGAGAGAAAGATCGGGAAATCGAGTTCTATTATCAGAATTTACTTTGAAACGTTATCAAAACACGAAACAAACTATATATTCAGAATCCTCGCGTCGAGAGCGTTCTTTTGAGGTAATTTTCTTCTCGATTCAGAATTTTTATTTCTTGAATCGCTGAAATAGCATGTATTTGAAGTTGATTTCAATATATGCGATAGAATTACCAGCAAGAAACTACTTTTCAAAGTCAGAATTGAATTATGTTATAATTTCAATTTGATATGAATTTTCAAAGTTTCAAAGGATTTTTGGAACTTTACTTGTTGATTTTAAATTAATTCATTGATTGAAATAAACTTTACTTTATCTTTTTATGTTCATAGAATGGAACCATGCAAGGTATAATATATGACCAAGATATTGAGCAGTTGAATATATTACTTCAGTTATACAAAACATACTACATCGGGAACGCTAAAATTAAAGAAATAACTAGCAACGCACTAGTTTTTGCATCTACGAAATATCAAATGTTGCTTAGTAGAAGTACATATATAAAGCTTGCAAATGAAGAAGAACAGCTACCTACTTATACCATGCTTACCAATTAACAACATTTGCACAATGCCCTGAGTTAGCAGATGTGTCAAGTAAACAAATAAGCTAAGTTCTTCTTCCACGTTTTTCCCTACAACATACAACTACCTTATATCTAAATTTATTCATGTGATTCATTTTTTCAGACTTATTATGCAGCGTGATTCATGTTTTCCCTCCACGGTTCATTGAGAAGACAAAAAGGAATTTACAAGAGTTTGTGGTTGTTAACGAAGAGTAAGCTACTTTGGACAAAAAATACAGAATATTGACTGTTTTGTCGGAGGTTGCTTAGAAAAAACAATGAATATTTATTGCTTTCTTTCATTTTGTTTAGTTAATTATCTAAAACAGAAAGTAATTGTTTTCTCAATTGGATAGGCGTAGACCATTAATTCTCACCCTATGGGAAGAATTCCTCCAAACTAAGGCACTTTTTTTGACACAAAATGTTCACACTCTTCCTGTGATTTTAGTGATGCGACTTTCTGTCAACACCTTTTACGGTACAACCATTTCTATCTGATTTCATTACGCAAAAAAGAAGATTGCCTTTTGCAAAATTATACATATTGTCTCATATATTTTAGAATTTTGTACCTAACAACATTTGCTTTAGCTCATATAAATGTATTATTATCGTAGGCTTATCCATTGGCACAGTACCAAACAGTACAATCCTATTTGATCCTCCAAATCAACAGACTGGACTACTAAAACGCTGGTAATTAATACCCTCATTACTGATCGTGTTATTTTATATATTTAAGTTTATCTTCATTCAGTTCTGGTAACTTTACTATATGAAATGCTTTTCGCTCTTTAGTTTCCCTGCGATATATTGTGTATGTACTCAGGAAAACAGGCGTGTTATCTTTTTACCATAATAAAGCAAGACATCGACATATCATTGCATTGTGTTAAATCAACTTATAGGTAACAAACCACAAAAAAATAGTTCTGCTAAACACACATTTATCTTGTTGCATTTGTTTATGCTTTCATCGTATTTATGTTTGCTTTCATATTTTTTCCTCATATTTACCCTCCTCCATATGTTCTCAGAAATAAATAACTAATATAAAATCCTTTTGTTTAGGCTGCAAGCCAATAAAAAATATATAGAAATTGTTGTTTTCCAAAAATTGTATGGTAAAGCAAACCAAGAGATAGCCCAACCATTTGACTCCCAGATACGCAAAATCAGTCAGATCCTAAGCCTTAACGAAGTAGTAAGTCTGCATTTATTTTCCCACTTATTTATTAACCTTTAAAGCCAATAAGTAGTTTGAAACATAGACTCACTTTAATTTTCAAGTAAAATCATTTTGGATCGAAGCTAGGATAACAATAAAAAACTCGGAGAATTGTGTATACTTTCTGGCTTGTCCGGTTTGCTTTAAAGCTTGTGGAGGTGCATACAAGTATGAGTTCACATGTTTTTATTGCAACCATGAATTCCCAAGTCCAGAACCACTGTAAGTAGCTTATATAATTTGTAAACCTAAACTTGCGAAAAACATGTCATCTTACCTATGACGTATGTATAGGTTACGATTTCAGGCAGAATTGTTTGATGGTACTGGGAATTTATATGCTTATGTTGAGCACAAAGAAGCAACCATGTTGTTATGTATGTCAAGAGAAGACTTAATCGAGGCTGAAGAAAAGGTATCTTTATCGACATTTAGTTCTTATTAATACATAACCTCCCATGCTTGCTCAATACTATTTATCTTATCGCCCACAGGAAATGCCATTTTGCCCTGATATTTTCAATCAAAAATTACAAGATTCGCAATTCCTTTTCCAACTAAGGACGTCGTGTAACAAAACAAGAGGGAAAAATTTTGTTCGGAACACAGTCATCGCATGTCTACCAGCGACATAATCATCATCAGCATCGCACAACTATGAAGATAAAGGTTCTTCTTCCAAAGCTGAAGGATTGTTAGAGGCAAACGTAGCTGTCTCTGAATCCCAAGAAAGCAGCTCTTCAATGCAAAAAGAGCACTTTGAAATAGATATTAAAGCACAACCATCCAGTTCAACGGGTAAAAGAAAATTAGAATGCAAAAAGGTTTTGTATGAAAGTAAAAAACATGTAAAACAAGACAGAATAACAGACGTTGATACAAAAGTCCAATATGTATTTTGAGACCTATACTTTTTCTACTTGTGCCTGTTATATTCTACTATACTTGTTAACCATATGCTAACATTTTGTCTCAAGACTAACATCATAACAGGCATTTAAAATTCCAATTAGGCTTTAAGACATGCATATATACATCTTCTCTTACATCTTAGATTTTTATGAGCGTTTTTCCTTTTCTAAAATATGCCGTATAATTTAAACTATTTCTTGCTTCTGTATTGCATCCATACAACACATTGTTGTTCTGATGATGTGGATAATGTAAACTTAAAAAAAAACAACCGTGTTTTTTGTATTTTATGTCTTTATTTTAGGGTACTTACTAAATATTAAATATTAAATAGAACGACAAACCTATTTTCCCCAAGAATTAAAAAATCTATATACAAAGCCATTCTTACAACTATAAAAACAAATATAACGATTTATTAAAACAATTAGCTATAAAATATCTCCTAAATAAATATATATTATGCTATAATACTATCATATATAAGGCTTTCCTATCTTATTTACATCATGTCATTATTTAATCCTCAACTTACAACTAAATATTGTTATATTATTTCTCTAAAATAAGAATAATAAAAAACATTAGTAATATCCATTCTACTAAGACAATTTAATCGAAGGGAGAAGACATATTTATAACTACAAATTATTGATTAAATATTGGACAATGGAATTTATATGTCATTACTATATAGAGGAAAGGCAAAAAAAATTATCCAAAGCAAAACTTTTACAACAATTATCGCACAACTGAACGATTTAAATGCACTAGTGTACACATCCTAGGTACACAAATCTGTATATGCACATTAACTAATCTATAAAACATTTTATTTGCTAATATTAAATGAAAAAAAAATTATCACGCTTATTTCTCAGTAGGTACAGCGCCATTGCGCAGCACTGGAGCGCACCCGCGCACATCAGGAGAAAAAATGATAGAAAATCGTGCGCTACTGCGGGATAAATTCTTGTAAACGTGCGCATCTCCTCGAAATAAAAACCAGAGACATGCGCGCTGCTGCGCGCTATACCCGTGCAATAGAACGCCCCGAAAAGCCACAAATCACAGAGACACACGCGCCACTACACCACATACCCACGTACCAGCACGTTTTTCTTTGGTATAAGACACAGAAACATGCACGCATCAGCACACTCAAAGTCCGCATGCACAATTCCTAACCCTTCACTCTTCCAGTAGCCACTGCGTCATAACGCGGTACAAGAGTGCACCTGCGCACTCTACAAATAAAAAAATTTCAGGAAGTTGTGCGCGCTTGCAGGATAAACGCTTGCAAACGCGCACATCCCTTCCAAAAAAACCCCGAGACATGCGCGTTGTTACGCGTTATACCCGTGCAGTAGCACATCACAAAAAATCACAAAATACAGAGATAGGCACGACACTGCGCACAGTATCCACGGTCTAGCGCCTCTTTTTTTACATGTCATACACAGAACTATAAGCGCATATGCACGCTCACTACCCCCATAATATTATAGATTTAGCCTCGCATTAACGCATTTAAAAAGCGCAACAGAACACATCCTCTTCTGAAAAAACACACTAAAAAAGCTTTTTCCCTCTCATTTTAACAAAAAATCACCCTTTTTCATATACCCTACTCTTCTCCCCTTCAGCAGCCGCCATTAAAATTCCATCTTTCCACTAACCCTACAGCTGAGCAAGACCCGTTCAACGAGCCCAAACGCCAACCGCTCAGCACATCCTTCAACATTCCTGAACGCAACACCGCCTATCGGAACTTCAGCTTTGTTGCCCGCCTCCTTCCAGTAACATTTTCTAAGGTAAACCCATCTTCTTTGAAATTTTATATACAAGATTTAAAGGTTTATGCAATATAATGTTTTATAAATTTTTAGGCCTGATTGTTGTTATTCCTTGAAATTATTTACTAAGAATTATGCCTCCAAAAAAAAAAATTCCAAGAGAAATGCTTCGTCCTCATCTCATAGCTATGATAAACACAAATTTTGGAATGCGGAAGCTCAAAGGATTTATGAAAGCACATTAACCCGACCATTTATTAAAGAAAGAGGAATAGACATGTACAGCCCTGATTATTGTTTAGTGGAAGAGATTGTAAAATGAGGATGGGTAGAACTGGCCAAATCACCAGTAGACGCTGTAATTTCGATCGTTCGTGAGTTTTACGCAAACTTACATGTGAAGCATGAAGGTCATAAAGTTTTGGTCCGAGGCAAAATGGTAGCATTTGACTCAACTACCATAAACATGGTTTACAATCTACCAATTCTCGACGATGATGAATATACTCAATACGTAGCTGGAAATCTAGATTATACTGCCATGATCAAAGACTTGTTTGTACATGGAGTAGAATGGAGAACAAATCAGGGAATCCCAGTCACATTAAAAAAATCTTAGATTCTTAGTGACCCAAATAGTTGGGCATCATTCATTATTGCGAAAATACTACCTTCAACGCATCAAACAGAAATTACAAGAGACAAAGTTGCTTTGGTACATGCTATCACAACAGGTAAATCAGTGGATTTAGGTAAAATCATTCATGGTTCAATAATACGTACAAGTAAAAGTCTCATCACTACTGGTCTCCCTTGTACGCATATTGTGACTGAGATGTGCCATCGTGCCGGTGTAACATGGGGTTCAGATGAGCAAATTTTAAAAGCAAAAGCACCAATCATTGTATATCGTGATAGGTTGTCCCATGGACTAGCAGAAAACATAAGACGTCAAGAAAAAGCAGCATACAATCAACGTGCCAAAGACCGCCAAGGACCACGACTACCGGCATTGAGCAGAGTAAGTCTAGGAGACCGAATAACAAAAATAGAACAAGACATCAGAGCACAACGTGAGGAACTAGCAGAGCACATGCAATCAACAATCACATTCATGACTTATATGGTTAATTTTACATTAGCCTTGCACAACGCATTCCACCAAACACTCCAGCGGATACACCCTTTCTTCCACAACCACTCTGGCCACCCCAGCATCCACTGCAGTACACCTCACCACGCCAATCTATAGATGATGATATCTATTATGCCGACAATGATGACTTAAATAACAGCTGCTAGTGCTCAATATATCAGGTATATACCGTCACTTCCTTTTGTTTCATGCAATTTACATATTTAAAATTTCAAACTTAGCAAAATATGTTAGTAAAAAAAAATCTAGGAAAAATACTTGAGGAATACTATCAAATTTCAAACAAATTTTTTATTAAATGACTCTAAATCTGTTACTAATTTTCCAAATCCCCATTCATGTATACAACTGCATACAAGATCAGAATGACTGATACATTCAATACCTTCTTAATTCCAATTTCATCACAACTTAAATATACATTATTATTTTCTGTTTTTTTAGCACTAGAGTTTACTCTATTAGCACTTAAAATAAGAAATTAATGTCTAGCTCTTCTAAAACACAACACGTGGTGCAAATATAATCAATAATATAATGACTAAGACATATATTATAAAAACAATGAATTATGCCCTTGCACTTGTCAACAATTTAAAACATCTAAGTTACTTGTGTTGAGGTGGCTACAAACAATCATACCATGTGTCATAAATCATCTATGACTCACCTCTCTCTATATGATATATATAAGTTTATCTATCCTCTACTATTTTACAATTATTTGCTTTAACATTTGAATACTTTTCTTTCAATATCTAAACATATTGTTTCTAAAACAAATCCAATGGAAAACAATCAGTACTGTGATTGTATCGGCTGCATTCAATGTTACTACAACTCTCTATTCCAAAAAGAAGTCGAAGAACTAATAAAAAGATTTTACTCAAATTCGGTATGGGCCATCATCTTACGAAGAGCACTTACCATGGAATCAAAGCTTTAACTTCTACTAGATTACGCAGCTGATATTGAAAAGGAGCTAGATATCAACATTATCCGGCAAATCCAGTATATATATTAAACAGATACTAGAACAGCTATCTTATAGTCTAGAAATCTTTAATTCAAAAACATTTATATCAACCTGTTAATAGTAATAAAAATTATTATACAGAACCTACATGTGTAGAAGTTTTCTTTATTTTATTTTTTACATTTGATCACCTTTTTTTCCTGTTGCAATACATAAATAACTTTTCTAATGTTTTTGGTATACCATTTGTTTCTACTTAATATATCTATTTTTAAATATTTCAGGCTATATCCGATTTAACATGTTATTAATGACCTAGCTAATGGCTAATGTATTTAGTTTGTTGGAAACTAGATTCTGGAGTTTGACAAAACATTAATCAATCGATTAACAAAATATGAATCAACTGATACGCGCAAGCAAATTCGGCAACTGAACTTATCAACTGAAATCAGCTGATACAATGATACAGAGTAAACTGATCAGTTGGAACTGATCAGTTAAAACATTCAGCCGAATGCCTCAAAGTCTCTCAACTGAAGATGTCTCGGGAAAGAACAAAGAAGACATAACAGATTACAAGAGCACCGCACAACAATCAAGACTACTTAAAACAACGCATTCCGGACAAAGCAATTAAGACGCCGAATTACAATAAATGAAGCAAACAATATCGAAGGAATAATCAAGTGGAAACCAACGGATACAAAGATTCAAATTTATCTCAAGATTACCGTTGGAAAAGAAGAGTATAAATATGGCAGAAGAAAAAGAAGAAGTAACGATACATCATTCAAAACTTGCTATTACTCTATCAAAATCTCAGCTCACTCTTACTTGATTTATTCGTAGCAATCAAGGCTACAAGTTGAGCAAACTAGCACTCTGTAATATTTGTTAATTCAATAGTGCTAAGATCAGTTACGCACAGAGATCATTTTGTAATACTAAGAGTTTCAGTTTAGGCAGTGGGTAAGTCCTAACTGAAGTGGGTCTGTACAAGTGTTGTATTGGATCAAAGTCTTTTAGTGGAAATCATATCCTTGTGATAGAAGGGGTGACGTAGGAGTAATTGAATTCTCCGAACATCCAGAAACAATCATTGTGTATTTTATTTCAGTTCTGTATTCTATCTGTCAGTCAGTTACCTTCCGCAACTACCTCAGTTTAACTGATTGATATTGACCAACAAGATTCCGAGAATCAGTTTGTCACCAAACTGAACTCAAAAATTCGATAAGACCAATATTAATTGAGAGTGTTTATTCAACCCCCCCTTCTAAACACTCTTGACACGTCAATCGATCCTATCAAGTGGTATCAGAGCGGTTGAATATTGTTCTTGAATACTTCTGATCTATAAATCTGCTAGCATGACTTCATTTAATAAAATTCCTATGTTCTCAAGAGAAGATTTCGATGACTGGAAAATCAGAATGCAGGCTCACTTAGCTGCACAAGATGATGACATGTGGTATGTCATAACAGACGGACCCATGAAGATTCTAAAAGCAAATACAGCAATTGCCATAACTGAAGGGGCACCACAGAGAATTCAAAAGCCCAGAGAAGAGTGGACAACTGAGGACAAAAGAAAAGCCAATCTTGACAATGTGGCCAAAGATACTCTATACAAAACACTGGACAAAGCAACATTCAACAAAATAAAGATGTGCAAAACAGCAAAAGAAATTTGGGAAAAGTTGATTCAGTTATATGAAGGAAATGACCAAACAAAAGAAAAGAAACTCTCTGTTGCTGTTCAGAAATTTGACAATATCAAAATGAAGGTTGGAGAATCAATGAATGAGTATGATGAAAGGGTGAGCAGTATTGTAAATGAATTAAATGCACTCGAAAAGGTGTATACTAACAAAGAGGTTGCACTAAAAGTGATGAGAGGTCTTCCAAAGGAATGGGATGTCAAAACTATGGCTATGAGAGAATCTAAAGACTTGAACCAGATCGAACTTCATGAACTATTTGCTGATTTAAAGGCTTATGAATTTGAATTGCAGAGCAGAGAAGGAGAACCATTTACTCCTACAGCTACAACTGCTCTAGCAGCTGTAAGAACTGAATCAACCAGTTCAGTCGAGAAATCTGCCGATCAGTTAAGCAATGATGCTATGTCATTATTCATCAAAAGGTTTGGGAGGTTCATGAGAAAGAACCAAGGAAACTTTCAGAAGCAATACCAGAGAAACAATTCCAAAGAAGAAATAAATGCTTGCTACAATTGTGGCAAAACAAGTCATTATATTGCTGACTGTCCTAAACCTAAAAAGGACAGTCAAGGATCAACTGACAGAAGAAAGAAATCATATGAGCATGAGAGAAGATCCAGAGATGATAAGAAAACCTACAAAAAGAAACATGAGGTTCTATTAGCTGAAGAGAACAAATCCAAATGGGCAGAAACTGATAGTGACGAATCAGAACCAGAAAGCTCATATAGCTCAAGTGATGAAGAGGAAGTCAAATGTCTAATGGCCAATGATACAGAAGCAGAATCTACAAGTCAACAGGTATTTGATTTTAGTTCAACTGATTTTACACGAGAATAGCTCATTTTAACATTGCATGAAATGGTAAATGAGTACCAGAAACTTGCATCATCATTTGAGGAAATAAAGTCAAAGCAAAATGATCCCATGGACAAAAAAACCAAAACTGATGAATCAGTTGATGGGTTGAGTCTAAAAAGGGAAATTGCTGAGTTAAAAGCAGAGAGAAAGAAAGATCAGTCACTGATCCAGAAATTGATCCTTGAAAATTCAAAACAGACTGAACTCATTCAATCTTGGAATAAGTCGTCTACTGCACTGAATGAGATGCAGAATTCACAAAAATTAGTTTCTGATAAAACTGGTTTAGGGTTCAGTAATCAAGGAGAAACGTTTTCAAATGATACTCAACCAAAGATGACAATGAACAAAGGGAAGTACATTCACTTTGTCAAATCAGCAGTGGTACAAGAACAAATTGAGCCCAGTAAACTGATTGAACAACCTACTGAGAAGTTGAACAAGGCTAGAAGATATGGGATTGGCTATGGCCAAAAGCTTTCAACTGATTCACAAAGCGGGTCATCAAAAAGATTTCACAAAAACTATTCGAATGGCTATGTCAATTACTATAACTGCAAGCCAGTTCAGAAGAGATACAGATTGAACAATCAGTTGAATAAGACTAAAACACATACTGTATCAACTGTACACTACTCACCAAGCACACAAAAGCCGAGAAAAACCATTTGGAATACAGCTACTGGAAAGTCAGTTAGACTAATCCAAGTATGGGTTCCAAAGGGACTAATAAGTTTTGGACCCAAATAGATATGGGTACCAAATCATATTATGTGTGTGCTTGCAGGTAACAGGTACAGATAAAAATTCAATATGGTATTTGGACAGAATTTGCTCACGACATATGACAGGAGATGCAAGTATGCTATCTCAACTGACCAAATATAGTGGTCCAAACATCAGTTTCGGAGATAATTCCAAAGGTAAAACCGTGGGTAAGGGTAAGCTTATCCATGGTAACTTTACTATTAAAGATGTTTTATTAGTAGAGAATCTGAAGTATAACTTGATTAGCATCAGTCAGTTATGAGACAATGGATTCTCGGTACAATTTGATAAAAACTCATGCTCAGTTAAAACATCAACTGATGAAATCATACTAACTGGCAAACGATGTGGAAACACATATAAAGTCAGTTGGAATGAACAGCCTCATGCACCAGTCTGCTTTATTGCTTCAAAATCATCTCAAAACTGGTTGTGGCATAAAAGGTTAAATCATTTAAACTTTAAATCCATTGCCTATCTGAGTAAACATGAACTTGTAACTGGTTTGCCCAAAATAAATTTTTCAAAAGAAAAACTTTGCTCAGCATGTCAGTATGGAAAACAAGTACGATTTTCTTTCAAAAACAAAGGCTGTAAGTCTTCATCCCGATGCTTAGAACTATTGCACATGGATCTCTTCGGTCCAATACCAGTCATGAGCTTAGGGGGAATGAAATACACCTTGGTGGTCGTAGATGATTTTTCAAGATTTACTTGTGTTATCTTTCTCAAATCCAAAGACCATACGGCTGCACAACTGATTAAACTTTTTAAAAGACTTTTAAATGAAAAATCAGTTGGGATTGATCGAATCAGATCTGATCGAGGAACTGAATTCATCAATCAAACACTTTCAAGCTTTCTAGAAAATGCTGGAATCAAGCATGAGCTCTCAGCAGCAAGAACTCCTTAGCAAAACGGTGTAGCTGAGAGAAGAAATCGAACCCTTAAAGAAGCTGCTAGAACAATGCTTGCTGATTCTGGTATTTCTCAAAGATTTTGGGCAGAGGCAGTAAACACTGCATGTTATACTCAGAACAGATCAATGATTAATAAGAATCATATGAGAACACCATATGAGATCTGGCATGGAAGAAAAAGTATAATAACTTATTTCAAAATATTCGGCTGTAGATGTTTTTTATTGATAATAGTAAAAATTACTTAAAAGCATTCGATGCCAAATCTGCAGAAGGAATATTCCTTGGATATTCATCAGTTAGTATAGCTTATAGAGTCTTTAATAAGAAAACTTTAAATGTTGAAGAATCTGCGCATGTTGATTTTGATGAAACTGCACTAACTGATAAGCCAACTGATCAAGTTGAGCTAGCTGATCGATTTTCAGATATCAGTTTGGAAGATGATGACAAAGATGAAAATCATAATAATCAAAACATCCTTCAAACACCAGAACCAGAGATATTGAATCAATTAAATGAGCAGGAAGTCAATGCTGACAATCAGTTATTAAAGGAAAATGATAATATTCAAATATCAGCTGACGAGGCATCAACTGAAGCTGAAAACTGCATTCAGTTACCAACTGAAGAAGTTGCAGATGCAACGAATGCTGAGTACAGATGGAGAAAATCACATCCACCAGAATTGGTAATAGGAAATCCATCTGATCCAGTAAGAACTCGCAATCAAATGTTAAATTTATTTATTCATTCAGCCTTTGTCTCACAAATGGAACCAAAGAAAACTGATGAAGCTCTTGCTGATCCTAACTGGGTAAATGCTATGCAAGAAGAGCTGAATCAGTTCACTCACAATAACGTCTGGAACTTAGTTCCAAGACCAACTTCAAAAACCATTATAGGTACAAAATGGGTGTACATGAATAAACTAAACGAGGACGGTTCAGTTATACGCAACAAAGCAAGACTAGTAGCACAAGGATATAGACAAGAAGAAGGAATTGACTACGATGAGACGTATGCTCCAGTTGCAAGATTGGAAGCAATCAGAATATTTATTGCTTATGCATCTCACAAAAACTTCAAAGTTTACCAGATGGATGTGAAGAGTGCATTCCTAAACGGTCAGTTACAAGAAGAAGTATATGTTGAACAACCTCCAGGTTTTGTAAATCACACACTTCCTGATCATGTATACTATTTGAACAAAGCATTATATGGTCTTAAACAAGCTCCCAGGGCTTGGTACGAAACTCTTTCAAAATTCCTAACTGATCACGACTTTACAGTCGGATCAGTTGATAAGACCTTGTTCAAATTTACTAAAAATAATCATATTCTATTAGTTCAAATTTATGTTGATTGATATAATATTTGGGTCAACTAACCCCAAATTGTGCGAAAAGTTTGCTAAGTTAATGCAGGAAAAGTTTGAAATGAGCATGATGGGTGAACTGACATTTTTTCTTGGACTGCAAGTGAAGCAACTGGAAACTGGTATATTCATTAGTCAAACAAAATATACAAAGGAGTTGCTAAAGAAATTTGGTATGGAATCATGCTCAGCTGCAACTACTCCCATGAGCTCATCAGTTAAACTAGATACTGACGAAGGGGGAATATCAGTAGAGGCGACATTATATAGAGGATTAATAGGTTCATTGTTGTACCTAACAGTCAGTCGACCTGATATTGTTTTTGCTGTCTGTATGTGTGCCAGATTTCAAGCAAATCCTAAGCAATCACATTTCTCAGCTGCTAAAAGAATTCTGAGATATCTTAAGGACACGCAAAATGTTGGGCTATGGTATTCCAAAGACTCCACCTTCAATTTAGTTGGATATTCAGACGCAGATTATGCAGGATGTAAGCTTGATCGCAAAAGTACAAGTGGATCTTGTCAGTTCTTAGGAGACAGACTGATCTCTTGGTTCAGCAAGAAGCAGACATCCATAGCTACCTCAACAACAGAAGCAGAATATCTTGCTGCTGGTAGCTGTTGTGCACAACTGATCTGGATTCAGCAACAACTGAAGGACTATGGAGTAACGTCAACTGAATCGCCCATATTTTGTGATAATACCAGCACAATTGCCATCACTTATAATCCAGTTCTTCACTCAAGTACCAAGCATATAGATGTCAGGCATCACTTCATTAGGGATCATGCGTTAAAGAAGGATATTCGACTAGAATATATTTCAACTGAACGGCAAGTAGCTGACATCTTCACAAAACCATTACCCGAGGCTAAGTTTTCTTACTTTCGAAATATTCTTGGTTTAATTGATTTATCTTAGAAATTATTAGTAATATTGCTTCACTAACAGAATTATATGCAGAAAATAAGAACACAACAAATTGAAAATAACACTTCATTAAGAATACCAACGTTCCCATTTTACAGAAGATATCATGGAATCAACTGAATCTAGCCACGCCCTAACCCAATCATTTAACTCATAAATTCGAACTCTAGCAAATGCCCTAGATTTCGAAATCTTATCAACAACATGCCACTCCTTCCATAGCATCGCCTCCAAAAGACATTTGTCTTCAACCAAATCCCTAACATGCCTTACATCAAAACGTTCAAGGTATTTCAGTGCTCTTGCCTCCTGAGCACGAGTAGGAATAGCACCACTGTCACTCACCCTCTTCAACTCATGAATCTTTTCCCATGTTAACATCACCTTCTGAAAAACATATATCTCCATCTTTCTCTTGATATCTTTTAAACGAGGGGTTGACTGCTCAGTAACATGAACATGAGTGCTGCTGCATGCATCAGAATCAGACATATTGAAATATTTTTGAACTGATATTGCATCACATTTTTATCACTATCATCTTATTTATAGGAAAATGACGTTGGAGAAACTGAAGAGTCTCAAGTTAATCAATGCGTCTTTCACATTTACCAAGGACTTTAAGTTATCAGTTGTTCATTGTCAACTGACACCAGTTTGAATTCTATTAATAGTTGTTTAAATAGTCCCAGTTCATGATCAACTTATGACAGTTAGTCTCTCATCAGTTCATTTTTTTACATATCACAGCTGATGAAATATATCATTTGCAGAAAAACAGAGTTAAAACCAGATAAATATTTCATTACTTATAAATGTTGGTCTGGATTACATCATCATACTTCTCCTCCACAACAATTATCCAAAATTTCAGCCAAACAGATAGAGAAGAAGGAGCAGTCATGAGAAAGCTGTGAGAATGAGCTATGCGCCTCAGGATCTTCAATTCCTTGCGGAGCATCAGCTGATACATGTGACCGTCCTTGAAGACGTCCATCCACACAGCAATATTCAAGTGCTTTCACACTTGATTCAGTTCTGCCACCAATTCAGGAGTGGTGGCCTCCCCAGAGTTGTATAAGAGCTCAAGCTCCTGCAATCGCTCCTAGTAATGCAGACTTTCATAGAAGACTTCGTCTTCTATCTCAGCCTTCCTGGCCTCCACAAAAAAGGGAGAAAGACTTGAGTCACCCGTATCAGACATTTTTTATCTTGAATATTTTGGATGATATGTCTAAAACTAATTGAGACATTTCTATTTATAGCAGAATATCAAGAAAGCTGAAGAGTCGTCAACGTTTCAGCAAAACCAATAACCTCTCTGACTCTTAAAATTATTTTGTAGCACTACTTTAATTATTATATGCACCAATTTAGGGGGAATGTCAGTTTTTAAGACGTTAACTGAGAAGAAAATCGTTTGTGAATTCTCAACTGACTTGAATCAGTTTCCCAACTGATCGTTCAGCTTGAAAATTTTACAAATCTTCTCACATAAGTTAACCAATTAAAAACTTATTATATTCCAAATCAAATGAGGTGACTAAATTTTTATGACGTGACATATTTTAAAATCGCTCATTATTATATACACACGATTACAGCACACGTGCACACATTTTTATTCAAAATTTTTCCCGGGCTGACACGTGTCCAGAATTTGAACAGTCACGAACAAAAACATTTTGCCCGCTTCACTTCAGTTCTATTCTTCACAATTACAATCAGTTTCTAAGAGTATACAAATTTCAGAACTTATTCTCTTCAATTTGCAGATCACTACACTTTCCGAAATGGCAAACCAGATCCCAGCCCATATCTTGAATGCAATGGTCATCGATTTTAACTCGGTTCTATCGATTCAAGAAGCAGACGTTAAGAATGTATTTCTAAAGCTTGAGTCGGCAGGTCTCAGGATGTTCTTGGGACAATCTTCTCAGAAGATATACCTCAAGGAGGTCAATGAATTCTATCGGAAGGGATTTATCACTGCTAATGACACTATCTCTATGACTATCAATGATCAGTTGCTACTCCTTTCTGAAGAAGGTTTCGGAGAAATATTCTCTTTGCCAACTGATGGTTATGTCAGCTTTTCTGAAGTAAAAACTCATGACATTGAAGAAATGCAGTCTCGACTATCTGCTGATGGACGGAAAATCAAGGTTTCCGATCCAAAGAAGGAACTGAAACCAGAAATTCAGTTGTTAGCTGATATCGTGGAAAAGGGAATATTAGCAAAAGCCGGTTCTTATGCTGCTCTTACACACTCGAAAAATTCCAGGTAATGACCATAATCATGGGTGAAAAGAAAGCAAATTGGAGATATATTCTTTTTAACATCTTGAAGAATATGCTCAAGTCATCCAAACAGTCATGTGGCTTCGCCATCCAAATCAGTTATCTGTTAAAACTGAAGGGTTTGGTAGCTGAAAATGCTGAAACATCATCAAAATTCAAGGTATTTACTGCCAAAAACACCTTGCCATCAAAAACCAAAATAGAGGTTGAGCCATCACCAGTCAAGAAGGTCAAAACAGCAAAAAGGAAACTGATTCTCAGATAATCAGATTCAGAGAAAACTCCTTCCCCTAAGCTTGTCAAGAGACCAAGGACTCAAAGAACCAAACCAATAACCACAGTGGAAGTCATTCCACCTGAGAAAATTATTCAATCAGCTGCTCAACAGCCCATTCAGGCTATCCCTTTGCAAGTAGTCTCACCTGATGATTCAGTTACCAAAGCAAAGACACCAGCTAAGGTAAGAGCTCCCTTGACTCTTGTAAATCGCCCTACCATCCTGCCTAGAGCCAGATCTAAAGGTGTAATATTAAGGGAACCAGTGCACTCCACACATTCTGGAATGGATCTTCCTCACATTCTCTCAACTGACAAAGGAAAAGGCAAGCTGGTTGAAGAACCCCGGCCATCCAATGTCATTCAAACACACATTGACCTAGTTTGGGAACAGGTCAATGCATTTGCCACATCACAATTAAAATCTTTTGATTGTTGGAAAAGTTTCAGAACAGAAATCTTTGCCAAAGAACTGAAGCATAGATCTCAACTGAAAAAGTTCATCAAGCTAGAAGCAATTGTGATGAAAGTAGTCAAAGCTGCTACAATTCCACAGGCATTAGAAAGACAGAAATATTTCTTTAATCAGATTCGCGTCAAAAAGCTAACAAGAATGGTAGCAAATCTGAAGTCCAACTACAATCCCACAAGTCCAACTGCATACAATGATAGAGCTGTGTTCACTCAACTGGACACAGATCTTAGTAGTCTGCAGAGTGAAATCAGATTTTGGGAAGAAGATCAGGAACTAGTTCTTCATGACAAACCCCCCAACTCAAATATTGAAAAAGGTTTATCCTCCTCTCCACAAAAAGAACCATCTCCACAACAGGAAACTGAAAAGCTAGTTCAGGGAATACCTCAATCCTCTCAGACAGAACATCAGGTATATTCTGAAGCAGAACTATCCTTGGCAAACATTGACGAAATCATTCAAGCTGTTACCTTGGAAGCTCAGCTAGAGGAAATACAATATGACTCAATTACCCATTCAGCTGAACAACCAGAGCAAGACATTAAGATATCATCTTAAGCACCAGCTGAGTCACTTATTGCTGAAAAATTTATATCTGCTCAAACTGAAGCACCAGTTCAGCCAGAAACTTCTGCTGAACAAGATATTCAAACTGATGAACAAGCAAAACCCTCAGAACAAGAAACTGCTGAACATGTAGAAGGTCACTTGCTCACTGAATCAAAGGAGCAATAACAAATTTCAGTTAATTCTCCACAGGAGGCCCCTATGTATGAACCATCCATCTCCATCATTCAGCCAGACAGTCCATTTCTTGATCAAAACCAACGTTCATCATCTCAAATTCAAGAAAACATTCCAGCTCAGCCTATGGCTGGAACAATGGAAACTAATCAAGCATTAGTTCTTTTTGGACAAACATCGAAGCATTCAGAAACGCCCAGCCAGCGACCTCCAATTCAATCCACAGAAATGGATGTTGTTCTTGAAGAAATCCAGAACATACAGTACAATATGCAGCAGATGCTCGCTGAAATCAAGAAAATTCAATTCGAACAACTGTCTCATACTGTCAAATTAGATTCTTCGACTGAATTTGACTCGGCGAAACTAAACGCTCTTCAAGCCAACATGGACTCTCTTAGCAGAACTGTGCATGAAATAAAGAAGAGGCTAGTTAACTCACTCTTTACAACTCAGGATGTAATCAGTCAGAGAGTTGAGCGACTGGAAACCTCTGTTTCAAATAAAATAGAATTGCTACAGACCTCCCTCACAACTGTTGCCTCAAGTATCTCATCAGATGTAAAACTTCTTTCCATTGACGTGCGAAAGTTATCAGACAAAATGGAGTTGTTTGACAAAAAGGGGGGAGAACATCAGCTGAAGAAGAATTAATCAGATTATTAGAATAAACTGATATAATATTCTCAGATTTTATGTTATCTACAAGGAATCCAGTTATTTTATGATTCAGTTGCGTAATCTATTATCTACAAAGAGCTCAGTTATTCGATCTTAAATCACTTGGTTTTGTCAAACACCATAAAGGGGGAAATTATTGAAAACTAGATTATGGAGTTTGACAAAACATGAATCAATCGATTAACAAAATATGAATCAACTGATACGCGCAAGAAAATTCGGCAACTGAACTTATCAACTGAAATCAGCTGATACAATGATACAGAGTAAACTGATCAGTTAAAACATTCAGCCGAATGCCTCAAAGTCTCTCAACTGAAGATGTCTCGGGAAAGAACAAAGAAGACATAACAGATTACAATAGCACCGCACAACAATCAAGACTACTTAAAACAACGCATTCCGGACAAACCAATTAAGACGCCGAATTACAATAAATGAAGCAAACAATATCGAAGGAATAATCAAGTGGAAACCAATGGATACAAAGATTCAAATTTATCTCAAGATTACCGTTGGAAAAGAAGAGTATAAATATGGCAGAAGAAAAAGAAGAAGTAACGATACATCATTCAAAACTTGCTATTACTCTGTCAAAATCTCAGCTCACTCTTACTTGATTTATTCGTAGCAATCAAAGCTACAAGTTGAGCAAACTAGCACTCTGTAATATTTGTTAATTCAATAGTGCTAAGATCAGTTACGCACAGAGATCATTTTGTAATACTAAGAGTTTCAGTTTAGGCAGTGGGTAAGTCCTAACTGAAGTGGGTCTGTACAAGTGTTGTATTGGATCAAAGTCTTTTAGTGGAAATCCTATCCTTGTGATAGAAGGGGTGACGTAGGAGTAATTGAATTCTCCGAACATCCAGAAACAATCCTTGTGTATTTTATTTCAGTTCTGTATTCTATCTGTCAGTCAGTTACCTTCCGCAACTACCTCAGTTTAACTGGTTGATATTGACCAACAAGATTCTGAGAATCAGTTTGTCACCAAACTGAACTCAAAAATTCGATAAGATCAATATTAATTGAGAGTGTTTATTCAACCCCCCATTCTAAACACTCTTGACACGTCAATCGATCCTATCACAGTTTGTTTCTAATTTTAGTCAATAAATGATATATATAATCTTTGAATCTCATATATGCTGAGTAAATATCACTATATGATATAGCTTTTGCAAATGTATTGTTACTTATGATCGCCTACGAACAATAGTTTGTCTTCATTAGTAGAAGAAAAAAATTTAATAAAGTCTCCACATTTTCACCAGCTGTTTATTTCTAATAAGCTAAAATAATATGATTAAATTTTCTAGCTTTTTTTTATTTATAATAAGTTAAATTTCTACAATTGAGCACCAGTTAATAAACTAGAATCTAGCTCACTTTACTACATGATTTGTTTTCTTCAGTTACACCCCACATGCAGAAACGAAGAATGAAGTGATCTTGCAATAATAGAAACATAACTAAGCTTTTTGTGTTTTCTAGGTATGTGCTACCTAAATACATTACATAGAATGTATGTAAATTAACATGCTACTGTGATGTTTAGACTTTATTAATATTTTGATAGCAAGATTCAGTAATGTATATCTTGTTTCTTAGCTTTACAAAAAATATCAATATTCACAAAAACTAAAAATATGATACTTTTGGTTTATAAATACATAAAAAAATCCTTTAAGTATCTACATACTTTTTCACACACTTCATTATCTAAACAACTTAAAAACTTCCATTTTTGAAAAATATAAATATCAAAATCAATTTTAAAAAATCGAATATATATGTATAATCTACTTATTGCTAACCCTATAAATATTTTTTAAGATTAAAAAATTTTGTACTCACACGGATGTATATAGAATACTCATTGCTTAATTTGCATTAATATATTGAGTCATATATATTATATCTGGACACGTACAACCTAACTTCACCTAAGATTAACAATAAATTTTGTCTGTAATATTTATATTGATAAACATATTTTATACCTTATTTTCTATAAACACCATTATTCAAACAATATAATTCATTAATTATTTCGAAAAAATAAACACTTAGATACAAAAGAAGATAGCATAGATGTATAAACCATGCCCATTGCTAAAATTTCAAAAATAATAACGCCCTCAAACGTATGTGAAATAGATATGTTTTATTCTTATTCAATAGCTAGACAAAAATATCACATATGCTTTAATCAGACCTTAACAATAACACTTTTGATAGAATATCTAAGATAAATAAAGTAGAATACATTACTCCTTAATCAAAACAATTTCTAGATTTTAATTCCTAACACACAAAAATCAAAAAATAAAAAACTTTTAACAATTATCAGCAACCTTTTCCCTAAAAAAAACAAGGAAAAAATTTAATATTACTCAGCATATTTAACTGATAATTCAATGTTCATTCTTATTACTTAGATGCATTCAGACCGGTCAATTTCATTACTTTTTAACAAGCTTAAATAAAACCTTTAAACATTACAACATACGTACACAACTTTAACCAAATTAAATAATATTCTTTTAAACATTTTTGAATATATATATTTCTACATTTAATATATCATTTTACACCGATTTATAATTCATATACATAAACTAAACTCATATGCTTTTTTGTATCTATTATACTATTGTTTTTGCTCCCCATATTTACCATCTATAACTTTTCTTACACAAATAAATCAAACTTGTTTATTTAGTATCTATTATACTATTGTTTTAGCTCATGTAAATGTATTATTATCGTAGGCTTATCCATTGGCACAGTACCAAACAGTACAATCCTATTTGATCCTCCAATACAATAGGCTGGACTACTAAAATGCTGGTAATTAATACCCTCATTACTGATCATGTTATTTTAAATATTTAAGTTTATCTTCATTCAGTTCTGGTAACTTTACTATATAAAATGTTTTTTGCTCTTTAGTTTCCCTGCGATATATTGTGTATGCACTCAGGAAAACAGGTGTGTTATCTTTTTACCATAATAAAGCAAGACATCAACATATCATTGCATTGTGTTAAATCAACTTATAGGTAACAACCACAAACAAATAGTTCTGCTAAACACACATTTCATTTCAATTTTAAGGACTTTTTTAATTTTCGCAATCTTGAAAAATAAATTCCGAAAGTAGATCGATACGTGAAGGTGTCTTTGAATTAAGTAAATAAATTGGTTGAATATTTTTTTTAAGGAATTGTTAGAATTTTTTGATACGTGAAGTTGTCTTTGAATAAAGTAAATAAATTGTTTGAATGTTTTTTTAAGGAATTGTTAGAATTTTTTAATAAAGAATGATTTCAAAATTGAGTAGGTCTCTTGTGAGACGGTCTCACGAATCTTTATCTGCGAGACGGGTCAACTCTACCGATATTCACAATAGAAAGTAATACTCTTAGCATAAAAAGTAATACTTTTTCATGGATGACCCATGAAAGAAACGTTTTTCGACAAATATGTGTAAATATATCAACAATATTGTAAATTATAAATTTGTGTTTTATCAGAATTAAATGTTGTGTCAAATGTTACAACATTCAAGACAACATGCAGCGGAATATTATATTTTGTAACACAAATTCACTTTAAATAAACAGATGAATGAGATTAAATTTGCACAAGTATTTGTGCCTCAGGGCAAAAATTAATCACTAGAAAACCAAAACGTTTACAAAAACCTATCACTAGTGATTTTCACAAAAATCAATTTCCTCAACACGTTGAGAAAATAAAAGCTTTCTAAAACAATCAAGAGTATTAAAACGTCAACAAGAAAGCACAAAAACGTGATGCCAAAAGAGAAGCCACGAAAACGATCTTCAGCCAACTTCGTTACGGATGTTGTCTGTAGATGTTTCCAACATTCAAGGCAACACGTGTATCAGCACTCTTCAACTGGCACGTCTCTTGAAGAATTATTTCTCTGAACTTCTACAAGGTGCACAAGTGCGTATTTGAATGTATGATCCGTGAGAGAAAGACCACACGCACGTCCTTCATCTCTTATTTAAGGATATAGAATTTATCTCCACAAGGAAACCTATTTCATAAGAAAAGTAAGAATTTAATTAGAAAACAAACTTCTTTTAAACATTAATACCATATCTTATTAAATCATAATCATAAATATCATATCTATAGCATATTTACATAATTATCTCATTATCTAGGAAAGGAAAAATCATATTAAATATCATACATAATCAACTCAACAAGGAAAGATAAGATTAGGGAAATTATTTTAAATCTAATAGATTATATCAATAAAATTCTGTAAAATATATTTCCCTTCAATATATCTCTTTTTTGCTTTTCTGGACAAAATGAGATCAAACTCATTTATCATTTGTGTTAGGTCTGGTCATCTCCCCCTGAGTTTGAGAATTTTTCTCCCCCTGAATAAAACAAAGTTAGCACGGGTGTTGTGAGTTTTGTTGGCAACACTTGAGACAACACATGCATCATTTCATTAACAGTTCATTTAAGCACATACATCAGGCGCAGAGAAAAGACGTAAATCCTACTTAAACTACTGACTGATAGATCAAAATATCACACCAAACAGCAAAAAAAAAAATCAACCCTCATCCAAACCACTTAATTCTCATTTTCCCCTTCATCAGAATCCTCTTGCTCTCCAGATTCAGAAGCCTCATCTTCGTCAATGACCTTGGTACCAGATGGACCAGCTTCGGTTTGATCAGTTTCACCATCTCCCCCTTTTTGTCCTGAAAAGACACCGACCTCCAAAAGTAGCATGTGATTGGCCACAAGATCCTCATAATATGCAATGTCTGCCTTAGCCTGAAAGATCTTGGTAAGGGCATGATCAATTTGGGCTTGAACTTCAGCTACGGTGAACTTAACAAATCCATCTGCCTGTGGGGTAGTAGAAGAGCCTTGGGGAATTCCAGAAACAGGAGGTGCTGTAGGAGGCTCATACCAGGGAAGATCAACTTTCCTGTTGCCTTTGAAAAGAGCAGGAACAATCTTCAGCAGCTCGCTAGTATCAGTTGATTTCTCAATGATATCTCGAATAAATCCTTGGGATTCAAGGATACTATAAATGAGAGATGGATAAGGCAACTTGGAGGATTTCATCCCTCCATTAGCATACTGTAGTACTGTCTTGAAGACTAGTCGCCCAAAATTCATAGTGCAATTTCCAATTGCAAATAACGTTAAGGCTTGGGACTTTGTAACTACCGTGGTATTTGTGGACAGGGTCCAGTTCCGGATAGCTACTTTGTGAAGTACTGAATATAGAGATGTAAGGTGGGCAGCCGAGACTTTCTCTGGATGTGCAGGAAATTGTTGAATCAGTCCACCAGTCAGAACGGAGATTACTTCATTGAGGTCTGGTTGAGGGCCTTCATCAAGTTCGGGTGTGTGGTAGTGGGCATTGATGATCTGTGGATTGAATTTGTACACTCTGTTCCGCACAAAGACTCTACCAAATTTGGCTGATCTCTCATCTCCTACTGCGGGTGTAATGTTGGCATAGAACTCAAGGACGGGCTTGCGGCAGAATGGTAGAACCATTGACACTGTAAAGAACATACCGCGAGATTTGAGGAACTCTATCAGATTGTATCTCGAGAAGGCTTCCAGATCAATATTTTGTTCTGCAATAAAGGCCCGGTTTGTGTAAAGGGACCATTGGGAGAACGCCCTCTCTGTATAAAACAGGATGTTGAACCTGTTTTCTAGATCATAATAGCTGCGGTCCGTGTTTTCTGAATTGTTCTCATCATCTGATACAACATCCATAGGGGCAGGTGCATCAACATGGCTCGTATCAGCAGAGGCACTAGATTCTTCGGACACAGTATCTTTTTCTGCAAGCTTGTCAGATGTACTGCTGGATTCTTGGGGAGCAATGGAACCGGATGGAACTGCAGCTTGTTGATTCTTTAAGTTGGCCATAAATTGGGCCAACGTGATTTCCTCGTCACGGGATGGTGAGGGCAATGGTGGAGGAACAGGCGGTGCGTCCTTATCAGATTCGATGGAGTCACTGGAGGAAGCACTACTGTCTGGAGACGGAGAGACTGTCTTCTTGCGGGCCACAAACTCATAGTCACCATTAGCAGAGTCATCACCAGAGGTGTTATCAGGGTCAGCAAGTGAAGGGCGGCTTGGCCCCTCACCCTTTCGGCGGAAACGCTTTGACGTGGTCAAATCAGGGTTGTACCCTGCCTGTCTTTTGGAGCGACGAACTGGCTGACGCGGAGGGCTGAATACTTGAATTATTGGTGGATTGTCAACATCAAGATCATTCCTTGGTTCGCTCGGTGCAATTACTTCCGGTGGTGTGGGTTGTTCCGCAACATGAACAATTTCCATGGAGGGCTCTACAGGAGACGTTGTTGCAGATGTTGATGAGGGAGGGGCAACATTTCCGCGGTGTCCCATCTCTCTTCGAATATCGTGGGGATCAAAGCCCTTTCCTGCCATTGGTTAACTTATCAGTAAGAAAGAGAAACATGTAGATTGCCGAGAAAGAACAATTTCGCTAAGGCAAAGATGCGAATGGAAATTTCAGAGAGCAGATTCTGCACAGAATTTTTTGAGGTTTTGCAAGGAGAAAGAAATGCCGAGGATGGGGATTATGAATAAAATAAGTGTGGATTAAAAGATAATCATGCACAAAGTACAACGGTAACAAAAAAATCTGTAACTCTCGTATTCTAACGGTAAAAAAATGAAAAGGTAAAATCTAGCCGTTAACCCTTTCATGCAGTTATTGAGATGATTTTTCGCACAATACTATTTCAAAAATTCCAGAAATAAACCCACATCGAATTTAACTCCACTAGACATCAACGATCATATGAATTCGATTTTTCGCAAAGTCTAAATTTTCATCGAATTGAACTTTGTTGAACTACTCATGTCCATGTGACACAACAATATTCACAATGATATGCATGGTCTATTTATGCCTACTAACAGAGTGTAACAGAAAATAGAAACATGGAAATAAATATGAGATATGTTCATAGATGAGGTGTTTTCGCAAATGTTGGCAACATCTTCGGATAACACTCACAATTCCAAAAAAATATTTTGATTTTACTTCACACTTGGTGACTTAACAACTTTAAGATTATAGAAGTGGTAGCTCCCACACTTAGAAGAACGGTCTTCTTTGGACTCTTCTAGGTAGTTTTTTTCATTTTCTTCTATTTTGATTTCTGTATTAAATTCAAAAGAGGTAGCTCCCACACTAAAAGCACATTCTTCATTGGAATCTTTTAGGTAGCTTTTTCCAATCTTTTCTTCTGATACAGAGCATGATTACAAATTTTATCAAATCTACTCAAATCACCTTTCACATGGGACAAACTCATGATGTACATGATTATCCTTCACTACTTAGTGACTAAATTAGAATATTTTTAAAGTCCAAGTGTGTTAAACAAGATAGAACAAGGAATTGTAAGTGTGACAGAAGATAAGGTAACATCATTTCAACACATCATATCACAGCATGTATGAGAATGCAGAATGTCTAATGCCTAAAAATTCACATGCATGTTAGGTGTTGTCCAAGATGTGGCAACATATAAGACAACATCTATGATGATTTAGACATAACACATGCTGATAGACTTCCTGAGGTTGGAAAATCTCTCAAAATCTAATGCTTTTGTGAATATGTCGGCCAGTTGGTTATTTGTATCCACAAACTCCATCCGAATCAATCATTTCTCTACTAGATGTCTAGATCTCGAATAAAATGGTGTCTTATGTCAATGTGCTTTGTTCGAGAGTGTTGTACTGGATTTTTTGAAATGTTAATAGCACTAGAATTATCACAGTACACAACTAAGGGTTCACTCTTAAGTCCATAGTCTTCTATCATTTGGTTCATCCACAAAAGTTGAGTGCAACCACTTTCTGCTGCCACATATTCAGATTCAGCAGTGAAAAGTGAAACACAATTCTGTTTTCTACTATGCCATGATATCAAGTTATTTCCAAGATAAAAGCAGCCTCCAGAAGTGCTTTTTCTATCATCCAAATCCCCAGCCCAATCAGCATCTGAAAACCCTACTAAATTCGAGTTGGTTTCATGAGTATACCATAATCCTAAGTCAATGGTTCCGGCTATGTATCGTAGGATACGTTTTACGGATTTTAAGTGAGAAATCTTAATATTAGATTGGTATATACTATATAGCATACAAACAAACACTAAACATTAAGTCTGGATGGCTAGCAGTCAAGTACAGGAGACTTCCTATGATGCTGCAGTATAAGGTGTTGTCAACATTTTCGACAGCATCATGTTTGGATAATTTTTCATTTGAGCCCGTAGGTGTCTTCATGTGCTTGGTGTTCTCATTAGCAAATTTCTTTATTAGATTTTTGGCATACTTACTTTGACACAAGAAGATGTCATCATGCATTTGTTTGATTTGGAGGCCAAGAAAAAAACTTAGCTCACCAACCATGCTCATTTCAAACGTAGATGACATGCACTCAACAAAATTATCAGCATGTTTTTTAGATGAGTAACCAAAGATTATATCATCAACATAGACTTAACAAATAAGAATTTCACCTTTGGATTTCTAAATAAAAAGGGTATTGTCTACCTCACCTCGTTTGAAGCCAATTTCAAGAAAATATTCTGTTAGTCTGTCATACCATGCACGTGGTGCTTGCTTCAAACCATAGAGAGCCTTTTTCAACTTGTACACATGATTCAAATTATGTGGATCTTTAAATCCTTTAGGCTGTCTGATATATACTTCCTCACACAAGATACCATTCAAAAATGCACTTTTAACATCCATTTGAAACTATTTGATTTTCATGTAGCATGCAATGGCTAGCAATAGTCGGACTGACTCAATGCGGGCAACAGGAGCAAAGGTCTCATCAAAATCAACCTACTCAACCTGTGTGTATCCTTGAGCAACCAACCTTGCTTTGTTTCGAATGATGTTCCCTGACTCATCAGTTTTATTTTTAAAAATCCACTTTGTTCCAATTATATTTCCGTGGTCAGGAGGTGGAACTAGATCCCAAACATCATTTCGAACGAATTCCTCAAGCTCATCGTGCATTGCATTGATCCAAAACTCATCTTTAAGGCTTCATTAACATTTTAGGTTCAAATTGAGATACAAAACATGAAAATCTGACCTGTGAATACATGGTACTCATGCACACTAGTCCAGCCATCTTTCGGTAATCGACTTTCTCTTTCTTTCGGGTTTGGACTTCACCTTGCACACTTCTAATTATTTGAGATGATGCATGATTTTTCTGGATCTTAGTTGGTATATTCTGTCCATCATCTTCTGCGTCATCATCACTGTTCGTTTCGTTCTCACGTTCAGTGACTTCAGTGTCCCGTGTTGTGCTAGGTGTTGCAACATCTGGGGCAACACCTGCATTATCTAGTACAATTGGATTTTCCAGAAGGTCTTCAATGTCATTTTCAGCAATTTTCTTCTTGAGATCTGCACAATCATCAAAAACAACATTAATGGATCCCATAATAGCCCTAGTTCTTAAATTAAACATGCGATAAGCTCGACTATTAGTGGCATATCCCAAAAACAAACACTTATCACTCTTTGAATCGAATTTTGCAAGTTGATCTCTGTCATTCAAAGTGTAACAAACACATCCAAAAATATGAAATATTTGAGATTAGGCTTCTTTCCCATGATTATTTCATAAGATGTCATGGTTGAGCCACTTCTCAAATACACCCTGTTTGAAATATGACAAGCTGTATTTAAGGCCTCTGCCCAAAAACGTTTGAAATGTTCTTCGAAGTTAGCATCACCCTTGCCATTTCTTGTAGTGTTCTGTTCTTGCGTTCGGCAATGCCATTTTGCTGTGGGGTTTTTGGTGTCGAAAACTCATGTGAAATTCCTTTCATGTCACAAAATGATGAGAATGAAGAATTCTCAAATTCCTTACCATGGTCAGTCCTGATCCTTCTCACTTTCAAACTATGGAGGTTTGTGATTCTTGTGACCAATTGTTTAAAAACATTAAAAGTGTCCGATTTCTCCCTGATGAAACTTATCCATGAAAACCGTGAGAAATCGTCAACATATACAAAAGAATATTTCTTACCTCCAAAGCTTTCTACTTCCATAAGACCCATAAGGTCCATGTGTAGTAACTCCAGACAGCGTGTTGTCCCAGATTTTGCCAACACTGGGTGTGACACGCGAGTCTGCTTACCTTTTTGACAATCTCCGCACACATATGGTATACTAGAAAAGAGATTTGGCAACCCACGTACTGCATCGTAATTGCATAGGTTCTTCAGGATCTTGAAGTTCACATGTCCAAGTTTCTGATGCCATAAATCAAGTACACTGATTTGTGCATGATTGCATGAAAGTTCTTCACCTATTTGGTAGCAGTTATCCGAAGACCTAGTACATGTCATGATGCACAAGTTAGTTTCATCAAAAACTTCACAAGTATATTTATTAAACTTGACAAGTAAATTATCATCACACAATTGGCTTATGCTAATCAAATTCGAATTTAATCCTTCAACATGAAGCACATTGTGGAGCTTTGGTAGTCCTTCAACATGAAGCACATTGTGGAGCTTTGGTAGTCCTTCAACATTCAATGTCCCCTTTCCTACAATCCTTTCTTTTGCTCCCCCTCCATATGTTACTCTACCACCCCTTTTGATCAATATAATCAACGAGATGTTCTCGTTATCCTGTCATGTGGCGTGAGCTTCCACCATCAAAGTACCAGTAACATGCAGTGTTAGTTTTTAATGAAGTATAAACAATATTACAGTGAATTTTTACATTTGGTACCCAAACCTGTCTTACTGTAGGTCTGCGTTTGGAGGTGTTGCGGAAAGTGTTGTGCAACATTCGGGGCAACATCCTGATTGACTTTTGGTTCATGCGGTCATCCTTGAGTTTAAAATAGTAGGGCCTGATATGACCAGGCTTAAAGCAGTAATGACATACATACATGCATTTTATTTTCTTAGGAACAGAAGTAGTAGGTTGTCTTTTCGGTGTAGAGCTTTTGGTTGAAGGTGTAGGTTGTGACGGTGTGAATGTCTCAGTTTTTCCTTTCACAAAAACGGTAGATTTTGAATATTCACTAATTTCAAACACACTGTCTTTGAAGCCTAAGCCTTTCTTGTCTTCTCTTCCCATCAAAAGTATGGATTCAAGCTTGGATGTGCTCGAATTGAACTTGGATAGGGTTTCAGTTGTTTTTTGAAGCTCTTCTTTGGTCTTACCCAGCTCTAAGTCCTTTTTGCTCAGAATTACTTCAAGTTTGGCAACCACGGCTTTTAGATCGGTGTTTTCCTTCATAAGAGTTGAGTTAAGCTTGTTTCTTTTGATCCAATCCTCAAACAACTCTTCATAAAGCTTTTGAACACTCTCAAGAGTCATCTCTTCATCATCAGCTTCCAATTCATCATCTACACTCGAATTTCCAAAAGCTGTAGATTTTAAACAAACTGATTTTTTGCAGATGTTGCGGCCAGGAGTGGCAATACCTAGGACAACACCTAAATGATTCACCTGTAGCCAGCTATTTTCGGTCAATAATGCAGTCAAGGAGGTGTGATTATCTTCATCATTGGATTTCTCCTCCTCATCAGATTCTTCATCGCTTAGAGACGCATTGTAGCCTTTGTTCTTGCGTAATCTGTTAGCACATTCATTGGCATAGTGACCAAAGCCATTGCATTCTCTACACTGCACCGAATCATACTTCTTTAAATTAAATTTTCCCTTGCCTTCGTTCCTTGGTTGAAATTGTTGCTTGGCAGGAAACCTTTGTGGCCTTTCAGGGGCAGGAAGACTTGGAAATTTCGAGGGTTGTGCATCCTTCTTCTTATCTCTGATTCTCTTCAAGTAATCCCCGAATTTCTTTGTGATAAAGGAGATAGAATCCTCACAGAGATCTGATTCATTTACTTCTTGGGATATATGAAGGAGATCATTATAAAAATCATTTGAGACTTGGAATGCAATCGTCTTCCCCTTTTCTTTCTTCTGCATGTCCATGTTCATTTCGAAGGTTCGAAGTGAACTAATCAGGTCTTCCAAAGCCATCTGAGATTTGTCCTTAGCCTCGTCTATTGCACAGATTTTTACGTTGAATCTTTCGGGCAAAGAACAGAGAACCTTGCTAACTAATTGTTCATTAGAGATGGGGTCTCCAAGACTGAACGCCTCGTTAGCAATTTCCCGTAGGCGACGATCATACTCCAGTATTTTCTCAGATTCTTCCATCCTCATGATTTCAAATTTGGAAGTAAGCATCCTTAGCCTAGTTCGTCGCACACTCTCAGAACCTTCACATTGTCTTTGGAGAGTATCCCATGCACTTTTAGCAGAAGCACAGTTTGTGATCAAACTGAACATATTCATATCAACCGAAGTAAATATAGCATTCAAGGCCTTTGAGTTGTAGTTCGAATTTTGTACTTCATCAGCAGTCCAGTCTGTTTCAGGTTTTGGCAAGCTGTCACCATCTTGATCTATCATGATTGTTGAGGTCCATCCATTGATGACACGCTGTCATGCCCGTTCATCTATGGATTTTATGTAATATCTGATTTTGACCTTCCATAAGCTGTAATTAGTTACATCTAGGACTGGTGGTCGAAGCGCTGCATTAGCAAGTGATGCATCCATTTAATCAATTCTGTCAAACAAAACAAAAACCAGAATTATCACTTAGTATATCAAGAGTAGGCTCTGATACCACTTGAAAGAAACGTTTTACGACAAATATGTGTAAATATATCAACAGTAATGTAAATTATAAATTTGTGTTTTATCAAAATTAAATGTTGCGTCAAATGTTACAACATTCAAGACAACATGCAGCGGAATATTATATTTTGTAACACAAATTCACTTTAAATAAACAGATGGACGAGATTAAATGTGCACAAGTATAAATACTTGTGCGGTGTCTCAGGACAAAAATTAATCAATAAAAAACCAAAACGTTTAACAAAACCTATCACTAGTGATTTTCACAAAAATCAATTTTCTCAACACGTTGAGAAAATAAAAGCTTTATAAAATAATCAAGAGTATTAAAATGTCAACAAGAAAGCACAAATACGTGATGCCAAAAGAGAAGCCACGAAAACGATTTTCAGCCAACTTCGTTACGGATGCTGTCTGTAGATATTTCCAACATTCAAGGCAACACGTGTATCAGCACTCTTCAACCAGCACGTATCTTGAAGAATTATTTCTCTGAACTTCTACGAGGTGCACAAGTGCGTATCTGAATGTATGATCCGTGAGAGAGAGACCACACGCAAGTCCTTCATCTCTTATTTAAGGATATAGACTTTATCTGCACAAGAAAACCTATTACATAAGGAAAGTAAGAATTTAATTAGAAAACAAACTCCTTTTAAACATTAATATCATATCTTATTAAATCATAATCATAAATATCATATCTAGAGCATATTTACATAATTATCTCAGAAAGGCAAAATCACATTAAATATCATACATAATCAACTCAACAAGGAAAGATAAGATTAAGGAAATTATTTTAAATCTAATAGATTATATCAATAACGATGCGATCCTGGCGAAATGGATGAGCAGGGTCGGGTGCTCCACCGGATCGAATCAATAATGTTGTTTGGGAAAATGAGCAAGGTAGATGGATCTGTGAGCTATTGCTTCCACTGTGACCTGCAGACAGGGAGATGAACTCGTGAATGGGCGTCGGAGGGGTGTCCGGCGTGGCCACTCCGATGCTTAAGTCAGTGAGGAACTCAAGCAAGAAAACCAATGTAACCAAGTGATGGTTGTGATATTGGTGTGAATGAATGAATGTAAATGTAAAGATAGAACCTGGTATTTATAGTAGGAGAAGTAATGATGACCTCGTTCTCCGTGCTACCTACTAGTTATAGTAGGACGGCTGAGCACACCCTATATTCTGTCATGTCAAATCATATATTAGTCACATCCTTCATGTCTGATTCCGTCAACCACTTGGATCGATGTCAGAGATGAGACAGTCGCCCACATCCTATTCTGCTAGTATACTCGAGTGCGGTGCTCATATCGAGGTGGCCCGGGTAGAAAGTTCCCGGGAGTTTGAACGAGAGCCCGGGCGTCCGGTGGCCCGAGGAGGAGACGTCCCAGGCAATTTACCCGCCCGGCTCCTGATGAACCCTTCCTGCCGACTTGTCCTGATTCTGGCTATCCATCCAGTATCATGGGTCGTCCATGTCCCGTGCACAAGAATCGTCCATGACTCGGGCACAACCCGGGCTATCCCGAGGGTATCATCATTGGCGCCGTCTGTGGGAAATTGACCATCTATGAAGGCTGGGGCTCCGCACCCTGGTTATCTATTAAGTCCACGGATCCGTACCCTGGCTCGGGGCTCCGTACCTCGACCATTCATGAAGACCAGGTCTCCGCACCCTGTTTATCTATTAAGTGCAGGGATCCGTACCCTGACTCGGGGCTCCGTACCTCGACCATTCATGAAGGCCACGGCTCCGCACCCTGGTTATCTATTAAGTCCAGGGATCCGTACCCTGGCTCGGGGATCCATACCTCGACCATTCTTGAAGGCCGGGGCTCCGCACCCTGGTTATCTATTAAGTCCAGGGATCCGTACCCTGGCTCGGGGCTCCGTACCTCGACCATTCATGAAGGCCAGGGCTATGCACCCTGGTTATCTATTAAGTCTAGGGATCCGTACCCTGGCTCGGGGCTCCGTACCTCGACCATTCATGAAGGCCAGGGCTCCGCACCCTGGTTATCTTTTAAGTCCAGGGACCCGTACCCTGGCCCGGGGACCCGTACCTTGGTCATCTTTTAAGTCCAGGGACCTGTACCCTGGCCAGGGGACCCGTACATCGGTCATCTTTTAAGTTCAGGGATCCGTACCTTGGCCCGGGAACCCGTACCTCGGTCATCTATTAAGTCCAGGGATCCGTACCCTGGCTCGAGGCTCCGCACCTCGACCAATCCCAAGACCCGGGACATGCTCCCCGGCCCAAGGCTCCGCACCTTGGTTATTCATAAGCCCAGGGTTCTCAAACCTGGCTCGGGGCTCCGCACCTCGACTATTCCTAAGTTCGGGAGATATGAGGCTCCGGCAATCTATTTTAAAGCCCGGGAGACATGAGGTCCCGGCATCTTATATCAAGTCCATAAGACACGAGACTCCGGCATTTCATCCCATCTCTGGGATACATGAAGCCCCCGATGCTTTTACCGACAAATTAAATATTTTCAATGATCGGGCACACAAGACTAATCGGGACAGCGAGTATGACTCTAGCCCGACTATTTAAGGTGGGAGTGATGATACCCTCGGGATAGCCCGGGTTGTGCCCGAGTCATGGACAATTCTTGTGCACGGGACATGGACGACCCATGATACTGGATGGATAGCCAGAATCAGGACAAGTCGGCAGGAAGGGTTCATCAGGAGCCGGGCGGGTAAATGCCCGGGACATCTCCTCCCCAGGCCACCGGACGCTCGGGCTCTCGTTCAAACTCCCGGGAACTTTCTACCCGGGCCACCTCGATATGAGCACCGCACTCGAGTATACTAGCAGAATAGGATGTGGGCGACTGTCTCATCTCTGACATCGATCCAAGTGGTTGACGGAATCAGACAGGAAGGATGTGACTAATATATGATTTGACATGACAGAATATAGGGTGTGCTCAGCCGTCCTACTATAACTAGTAGGTAGCACGGAGAACGAGATCATCATTGCTTCTCCTACTATGAATATCAGGTTCTATCTTTACATTTACATTCATTCATTCACACCAATATCACAACCATCACTTGGTTACATTGGTTTTCTTGCTTGAGTTCCTCACTGACTTAAGCATCGGAGTGGCTACGCCGGACACCCCTCTGGCGCCCATTCACGAGTTCATCTCCCTGTCTGCAGGTCACAGTGGAAGCAATAGCTCACAGATCCATCTACCTTGCTCATTTTCCTGAACAACATTATTGATTCGATCCGGTGGAGCACCCGACCCTGCTCATCCATTTCGCCAGGATCGCATCAAATAAAATTCTGTAACATATATTTTCCTTCAACCCAAATAAAAGATACGTCTCACAAAATACAACACATGAGACCGTCTCACACAAATTTTTGTCTTCAAAATTATAGTATCTGAATTCATAGTAATAATTATTACATATTTTAAATACTATTTGTATCCTTTCAAATTCAAATTCAAATTCGAAACTTAAGAGTTATTTTTCCAAGTCATATCCACAGTCCAATCATAGAAGACAATTAATCCTATGGAATAACTCAACAAAATCAAGTTGTTTAGTATCAACCAATGATACAGGACAATCCTCGTTAATTCATTCAAGATACGATTTCGATGTAATAATAGTTTCATGAGCTATTTATGAACAACACCATTCGTCCATCTTCTCAAAAACATTAAAGAAATAAAAGTCTCGGTTTTTTCATAATCGATTGAATCTCCAACGTAACTGAACCACTAATCACCTGTCGAACCACGAGTGAGTTCAGGTAAACGTTGGTGAGACCTTGACGAAAGACAGAAATCCATATCCATACGATTAGACATTAGATTTGCGACAAACTGAATTGGTAGAGGATTGACAATACACATTTTAGTTTAAATAACTAAAAAAATTAGCCAAAAATAACATTGGGCTGAATACATCTTCTGTGGGCTTGACTATGTAATAGGACCAAATATATTATATATATAAAGTACGGTAAGAAAAAAAAAAATTATTTTTGTATTAAAATTTAAATATCAAATCCAAATAAATTACTTTATATATGAACTCTTATAAGATGTTTTCACAATTAAATAAAATAATTATCTAAACTATAGTTTGTTTTAAAATTTTATGGTGTGAAATATGCTCTATAGATTTAATATAGTAATTAATTAGAGTATGTCTCTTGTGAAACGATCTCACAAATCTTTATCTGTGAGACGAGTCAACTCTATCTATATTTACAATAAAATGTAATACTCTTAGCTCACTAATTTTTATATGTGAAACGTGTCAACCCTACCGATATTCACAATAAAATAAGATATCTGTCTCACAAATTACAATCCATGAGACCGTTTCACACAAGTTTTTGTAAATTAATTAATGGATTAGTCGGTGAATACCTTTTATATTATTTATAAATATATTATTTAATAATAATAATAATTTTTATTAGATATTAAATATAATTAGTAACTATTAGTAATATGATTAGTTAAAAATAAATAGACAAGATTGGTAATATTAAATATAAATAAGTTCCCTCTTTTTCTCCTCCGTCGACTAATCTAAAACGTGGAGCCTTTTTGAAGCGGCGTGTCAAAATTCGTTTTCCCATCTTTGTGTATATATATTATATATAAACAAAAAATTTATATTATCATTTTCGAAGAATTCTGAAGGCGGCCAAGAAAGGAAGAGGAGAAGAACGAGAAAGAATGGGAGAAGAAAAGGGCAAGCTTGAATCGATCAGGGAATGGGTCGTGGAGCACAAGCTTCGAGCAGTCGGTAATTATTTTGTTCTTATTTGTTTGATTTATTTATGATGATTTTCTGTTGGAAGATTGAATTTTTAATGGGTTGTTTGCTTTTCTTGTTTGTTCGAAGGGACTTTATGGGCTAGCGGGATCGTGGGTTCTATGGCGTATAATTGGTCGCAACCAAATATGAAAACCAGTGTCAAGATTATTCATGCTAGGTATAGCTGTTTATGTTCTCGATCAATTTTCTATGTCTTTCTTTTCCTTATTTGTATTGTTTATTGAGTTTCCTTTGTGATGATTCAGTTATCCTCCTGATTTCCTTTTGCTTTTGAAATGATTGGTAGGAACTAGGATCATTTTCCAATTGGGCGTAGGTTGATAAAAATCTGCATTTGTAGAATCCGATGTAGCTTTGTGATTCTTGATGAAAAATCTGCATTTATGAGGCCCATGTTTTGGCAAAATCTCACAGTTAATGTTTAATGTTTTAAGAAAAATGCGATTTTGCTCCCAAGTAATCCGTGGCCGTACTGCATCCAGGGCTCGCCATAAGTAGATTTTGGTTTTATGCCTTTTTGTGATTTAAGTTTTGGGGATAAACTTGAACTTCCAAATGGGATGTTTGATTGAAACTTTATATGATAACGAATCTCGACGATTTCGGAAGATAAATACTTTTTGCATGTTGTACTTGGAAACTCAAGAGATAGAAATGATGGCATATTTTGGTTATAGAACTGTAGTCTGTCCATGTCCTGATACGAGCAGAATTCGATCTGTTTTGGTGTAGTGCTCTTATATGGTGTATCCATTTTTGGGACATGAAACGAAGCAGCTGATTTGGGGGGGTTATTCTTCTCTTTTTATCTTGAAATGTATAATGTTTCCATCAAATAAGTTACTATCACGATTGTTTTACAGTAGACAGGAAATTGAGGATTTCAATGCCATAGCAATCCTTCCATCCATTTGTTGAACCTGGTTGTAGCTGATGCTAAACCAGGTGGAAGGTCAAGGCCATGCTCACAGGCCATGCTCACAGGCCATGCTCACAGGCCATGCTCACATATAAACAATGAAAAGATCCTTATTGATATTATGTTACCTGTGTTTAACCATTTGATACAGAATGAATCATAAATTTGTGGCAAAAACATCTCATCTTTATTTGATTTAGAATTTTCGCGAGTTTTATTTACTGTTGTTATGCGATATCTGATACCTGCCAATTCCTTGAACAATATTTCTTGGAAACAGGCTGCATGCGCAGGCTCTTACACTTGCTGCGTTAGCTGGTGCTGCCGTTGTTGAGTATTATGATCACAAGACAGGAGCAAAAGAAGAGCGTGTGGCGAAGTTCCTCGAATTTCATCAACAGCAGCCACACAAAGATTGAACTCCTTTTTTGGCAGAAATTCACATATGTTAGATGTCACCATTTTTCTGTCCAAGAAGATGAACACACAATGGAGTTTCCCGTTTTTACTTGGCTTTTATAACATAACCATCACTATTGTTGTGAAGATTCTGATTCATTCTTTTCTCGTCCTTTTTTATTTTTCTGCGACGATTTAAAAATATATGTTTTATATTGATAACCATAGTTTACAATCAATTTTATTTTTCAGGTGAATTTAAAATCTATTTATTAAAAATTTTATTATATTACATAACAAAAAACTATAATATTTATTAGTTTATAAATTAAAAATTACAATAATTATTTTTAATAACTAAAATTTATGGACGACAGAGGTCAACTGTTTTTTTCAATTTTTTTATAAAGAAAAACAAATAAATTAAATAGAAGGGTTCTTTCTTCATTCACATTCAAATTTTAGTAAAGGATAGGGCAGCCCTCCAAGACTCAATTCAAGCGTTGACTTTCATTATTCTTAAATCAAAACTGGTATGTAACATCAACAAGAACGACTTTCGCGATATTGTTTATTAGCGTTTCTACAGATTTGTATTTCTTTCCCTTTTATTTTATAGCGATGATACTGTAATTTAAATATGTGTATGGTTTTAGAGATTACGGTGGAAAAGGAGATAGAGGCGGCTGTTCAACAAGTGTTTGTTTTGTCCATGAATGGTGGAGACAGTGATGTAAAACCTTAAGTTACTTCTTCACTAGTTCTCATATTTGTTGAATCTATCGTATGTTTTGACGGTGAATTCTAAATTTCTAATTGTGATATTGAATCTTTTGTTGATGTTTTATTTGTTACATCTTTATCCAATTTCAACTTTTGTTCAAATTGTGCATTATGCTTTTCTCGGATGATTTAATCTTGGATATTCGATGGTCAGTTATGTAGAACGTATTTTGATGTTGGTGAACAAAAAAAGTTATTCTTCATCGATTGATATAAATATTAGTGATGCAAAGGGTAACTCAATTCAATTATGTGTGCGCCTCTGTGCAATAAGTAGTGTATGTATCTATATTAATTTTCATTTTCATATTTTATAGAAATGGAAGAAATCAGCGGCGATGAACAATCATACATTCCCCAAGTTAGAGACAATCAGAAGCCAAAGATAGGGATGAAATTCGAATCTTTAGAAGACGCGTTTTCGTTCTATAACCAATATGCACGAGAAGCCGGTTTCAGTGCAAGAATAAGTAATAGCAAAAGAATTAAGAAAATAAATGAAGTTATATGGAAAAAAATTTTATGCTTTAAAGAATGACATACAGATGAAATTAGATGGAGTAAACAAGCAAAAAGTGAGGAACCAATAAAAGAGAGAGCTCGTGGTGAGATTAGAAGTGGATGTAAGTCAAAGATTTCAGTTGTGAAGGAACAAACTAGTCTTGGTTGGGTTGTTAATACCTTCATGGAAAGTCATAATCATCCATTGTCCACTCCTTCAAATGTGCATTTGTTATGCTCACATCGTATTGTTTCTGCATCAAGAAAACACTTGAGTCAACAATTTGCTGAAGCAAATGTAACACACTTGTCAACAATTGTGATTGTTTGAAATAGAGTCTGGAGGGCCTGAACATGTAGGTGCACAGAAAGAGATATGAGAAACTATGAGAAAACTCTTAGGGATGAGCATAAGGGTATCGATGCCGAAACATTGATTGATTTCTTTCAGTCGGAGAAGACAAGAGTTCAACTTTCTTCTTTGATTACCGAGACTGATTCAGACAATAGATTTAGTCGGTGTTTTTGCGTGGATCCTGTATCAAGGAGGGCGTACACTGTATTTGGTGATGTAGTGGTGTTGATACCA